>NC_031495.1:53155997-53171560 GCF_000237925.1 Schistosoma mansoni
GGAAGTACTGAACGGCCGTTTCGTCCTATTATGGGACTCCTCAGCAGTGCGCATCCACGAAGCTGGTAGGTCCTGGGTTCGAATCTCGCGGGCACCGCTGAGGAGTCGCATAACAGGACGAAACGGGCGTCCAGTGCTTCCACGTTTTCCATGGTGGTGTAGCTTCAACTGACTCACGCTTTCAACTATGAAAATACTAAATCTCCACAAAACCCTTTCTGATAGTTGCAGACTTGTTAATCGAAAACCTGCTTCTTTTAGTTGATACCGCTATAGCTTCTGGTCTTTGAAGAATATGGAGTCTAGTGGCTTCTCACAGATCATTGTACACGGTTAATTAATGTTTATCTTACAGTCTATTTTATACAGATGGGCTAAGATCCAGTTATTTAAGATTTAAACAACTACCTTCCTCATCCATACTGTTGAGTATTTAAGAGAATGAAACTATAAATCATTAGGATATCGTCAAACAAAGGTAGATGATTCGATAAATATAGCTCAAAATAACTGAGTAAAAGAACATTTAAAAAATTTACACACCTTTATTTCTATTTCAATCACTCAAATATTTTACATTGAGTTTTCAATTGTTAAGGTTGTGTTCATCAAAGTCTTTTCTAAATAAACAGATAACTAAATAACACTGGAAGATTTTCTTTTCTTGTTTAAATACAATATAGTCATTCCTTTACGAGTGAATAAATGGTATCTGAAAACACTAGCAATTGGCGCCACTTTTATTCATCGACAATATTTATTTATCTTTATATTCCTCCATTATCTGTCTTTCTATCCGTCATAAACTAGAATTTTCTTTAGTCACATTATTTTACAATGTGTTCTTAAAAAAAACAAAGAAAAACATCTCACATATGGCTAGACAATCACCAATTGAACTGATGAATAAAACCATTATTGAACTAATCACAAAAAAATCTAAATAAAAGCAGAAATGTCAATCGAAATGAAAAACAAAGAAGAAGAAAAACGTTTAACAACGATGAAGTGTGAGTTGATAAATCATTTATTACATATTGTTTATAGGGTCATCAAGTTACCATAGTAATTATTTGGTTTATTCAATTGATATATGTCAAAATTAATTATCATAAGTAAAATATTGACGAGAGAATGATTGTTTTTTTTTTGTTTTAGATTCGTGATAAATTAACTTAAACAAATAACAATGATTTGAATAATAATAAAAAAAGATATTTGATGACTTTTTTTGGTTCAGATTTATGAAATAGATTCATACTACTTATTCAGTGTTTGTTTTTTGTTGAGATGTGAGATGATCGAATGTCTTCAACTCAGTATAAACATAACGTGTAAATATTTGACTGATAGACAGAATTATGTGATTTAAATTAACTTAGAGATAATCATCTTGTATACAGTGTAATTGTTGTGTCCGGATAACAATAGTGAATGGTAACTTTGTGATCCATTTACGGACCAGTATTATGCATATATTTATTATCGTATAATTGTTTAATAACTAAACTATTCATACTCGTGTTCTACTTGTTATAAGCTTTATTTTGACCTATAGACTATTATTGTACGATTTAACATTCTTGAGTTATCCTTAGTTTATTAATTGCTGCCTCCCACATTCACAGACACACTTGGCTAAATCTTGTACAGATGGTATTTTCTATTTTATTGGTACGATGTAGTCAGTCTGTTTGGTATATAAACTCAGTATGTTTGAAATATAAGGATTCATACCACAGAGGCTGTTATTGGTGTTCTGGACTTAACTGGCTGGGCTAGGCAGAAGCAGGATCGATAAGCACTCTAGACTGCTCGTACGGTTTTCGTGTATCACTGTTCCAATCGATAATTCACTGCTCTCTGACTGGCGGTCTTATCATGTCATACATTAACTGGGCATCCACTCGGCCACAAGATATAACAATGAAATAACAATAGATGACCAATGTAAACTTGAGAAGGTATGAAGACGAATTAAAAACTAATATTATCCCCATTGTAATTAGATTATATTATTATTATAACTTTAATGTTTATTGTAACTATTCAGAATATATTGCATTGTAGTCTTTTCATGAGATGGTTTATGTATACAACCAAATAATAGAGAATGGACAATGAATTATGTTTCTGTTAGCAGCTCTACCTTCATGCATTTTTACTGTTCGAGTATTAAATTAGAACGAATCAAATATCTTGTGATCTCTAGTGTTTGCTGATTCTCTAGTTGACAGTAGTTCAGACTAAGACTTGAAATTCAAATCTATAGAATTAACACGGAAACATTACGTTCTAAATACAATATAAGTCAAGTTTAGAGTCCTGAGGGCGAGTATCATATACTGGTATTTGTGGACAATTAGTATAACGCATTTATCGAATGCACAATGTTTGATCTCGCCTTAGAAACCTAGTATCTATCTGAAGGCTAGCGTAACCATTCAAACTCAAGTAGTTAGTATAAGTTTCGAATACGTAACCTCTTGATTCCTAGTTGAGTGTTTCGGTTATTAAACCTCTATTCTTCATATAGTTACTAAATTTAATGTTTCTGCCGTCAGGTGCACTATGACATACAGTATTATAGCATAATTCCTTTTCTGAAAATTTGATAACTCTTTTTCAAATAACATTTCAATTTGCCCAAGGTAATTCATTACAATGAATCTCTTTATCTGTATAATTTATGGTAGTTTGTGGATAGTGTAAAATATATTATAACATAAAATTAGGTTATTTGTAGGTCAATTTCACAACATATTTATTAAAACAAAGTGAATTTTATGGTTAGATAGCATTCACATAATAGTCAATAATAAGTATAAGTAACGAATTAGTGTCAGTATAAAAAACATGCATTTAAGTGAATTTGTTGGGAAATAACTAGTTTAGTAAATCAAGTACCTTCGAAACAATAAGCAGAAAAAATTATCATCAAATATAAGTGTGGTAATTTGCATATTCCAACTATAAACTTAGATTTTGAAAGTTAACATTTTGAACATCATTTATAATGTTGAGTGATTCTTTACGTAAAACCTGTGCTGTCCCCAATACATACCACACAGTCTGATCAAAACTCTACGAAAATAAACACAAGACTTAACATAACGATCCATCGCCCCAAACTATTAGCGGCTTCGTTAGTTAACTTTTTAGGAATTGGTCTCTTTTTAGGATGTATGTTTGTTGACAAAGAACACCCAGATGAGATACTTCGGTTTGGTGAGTACTGGAAAAATGCAGAGCTTTCTGATCTCCTTGAGCAACAGAACAGACATTTTTGAAGTGCGTTTCCCCTCACCGAATCCAAAGTGCTTCTGAAATACTGGACTGAGTCAAATATTAAAATAATGGTAAGGAGTAAAGCAGTTCACCACATCAATCACGTTACTTGTCTTGAAAGTCCTGATGAGTTCGTGTTTGACGAAATTTCTGTACAGATTTACAAAACTTATTTGGATTTTTCCAAAATGTGTCACGTGTGGTTTAGAATAAGTGTCCTTCCACCAACGAATAGGCGTATATACTGGGTAGCGGTTTATTCCATGTGACTTTGCTGCTGTGAAACATGGGCCCTAAAAGTTGAGGAAATTCGTATACTGATAGCGTTTGATCAACGATCAATTCAAAGCATTACTCATCTATGTTAGGACCATCGAGTGAGCAGCGTTGCGGTTAAGCGTACAACACTAGACAAGGATGGAAAATTGGTTGGTAATATTGTGAATCATGATTAACTGACGTAGATGATTCATGCATTACGTATCTCAAACCACTATCTACCTCAACAAAGATGTTTGCTGGTGTAACAGGGGGTCTATGGAAAGTTAGTGACGATCAAACAAACACGTATCATCGGTCAGTAGAATCACTGACTGTTGTTCTGACCTACTTTTTTGATGGGTGCAGGTTGGCTGTTTTATTTGTGTTTCATTACGGACGTGAGTAATGTCTTTAAAGTTTCGGAATGGAAACAAACATTTGTCAAGATTCCTTTGGTCCTTAGTATTTATTAAATTATTATTATTGGCTTGAAATATCGCATTTTTGCTTCTTTTAGGATATTAAATTAAAAAATTCAACTAGATTTATTTACAGGAAATGTCAAGAATGTCATTCTTTTGTTTGTATAAAAATAATATCAGATTATAAACAACAATTCATTTTCAATGTTAAAATATTATTCATTGAAGGAATATTACGATTACCAGTGGATCAAAAAATGATTCTATTATCAAAAGCAATTATATACATAACTTAGTAGCAACTAATGTGATGCGTAAATCTTAATGGTAAGTAAATCCTATCGATCGAATTGCTGTGTGAAAGCTTAGTACTTTATTTTGATCATTTGTAGTCCTAAAGATAAATGGGAAGGTCCAAACCACCAATACATATATATACAAACTAAAAATAAAATTCACCCCATTTCACAAGCCAGTGGCTATTTGAACTCAGTAGCTAAGTGGGCAACGCGATGGCGTTTGAAGCGAATCGTACTGGGTTCAAGTCCTCGAATGCAAGTACATCCCAATGACGAGTACCACTGCTAGCCACCATCTCTGCCTAAAATGTTTGTGATTGATAATACCGGGGCAATCCTCACAGGATACACATATGCCAATATGAGACTGATTGATTGCTGTCCTAAACATCAGTGAGAAGATCCAAACAACCAATGTGTATGAACATGTGACTAGACTTTTCACGATGTAATTTGACTTAAATAGATAATTACCAGTATAGGGTTATGGAGATTGTTCAGTTTCTATTGAGATCATGAATCAATAAATGTTAAAAAAAACCCATTGGAAACCTAACCTGGAAGCACTGAATGGCCGTTCTGTTTTAGTATGGGACTCCTCAGTAGTGCGCATCCACGGTCCCGCAAGAGGGAATCGAACCCAGGAGGACGGGTACGTAATATCGTGGATTGGTTGAAGTTAGACAGTAACATAGTTAGATGCCAGCTCAATGATCTAGAGGTTAGGTGTTCGCGCGCGAGACCAAAGGTACTGGGTTCGAATCCCGCCTGAGGAATCGTGGATGCGCACTACTGGGAACCCTATACTAGGACAAAACAACCATCCAATTCTTCCAGGTTTTCAATGGTTGTCTAACATTGATCGATTCATAATCTCAATTACATAGATAATCTGCATCGTTAATTTTGTCAGTGCAAATATATGTAGAAGTATTCAAGAATATAAACATAAGATAGAACTCCTATAAAATTTATGCATGATTTATTCAAGTGTTAATTTAGTCCTTTAGAATAATAATTTCTAGACTCGAATGGAATATGATGAGAATAAAATAAAAAAAACTAGGCATCCATTGAATGACAATTACTGTAACAAAAAAGAAAGTAATTATCTAGTTTAAGTTTAATCATAAAATCAGAATTAATTTTTTCCCATTTATATTGTTTTAATATTAAAAAAAACGAACAATATATTTCATTTTATAGTTTCCCCCTTTGACAAATGGATACTAATTTAGTAAAAGCATAAATTAACTCTTATTTAAAAGATATACAACTCCAATCAATTAACAGAAACACAATTCTATGGTTGTCTATTATCCCTTAGTATACGAATATCTATTATATTAAGCTTATTCTATATCATAAACAATAATTCAATATTATGATGAGAAGGTTTTTGTTTATTCATTGAAAAGTATCAAGTCATTTTAACGTGTATAGGAAAGTAAATACAAGCTAATGGAAAAACCAGTGATAAATAAGATATATATGTGTATATGCTTGGAAAGTAAATAGATTAAGACTAAAACTACATTAAGAATTAGTATTTAAGATATAAAATGTACTTACTTTTGTATTTTGACCAGATTTACGAGGAACAGCAAGTTTTGGATCAATCTAAAATGTCAAATAATGATTTGAAATATTTAAATGAATGAAAAGAAATCACAACTGTATATCACTTTACGTAGTGTATGTATTACAATCTTCTAAGAGTTTAGACTTTAGTTGAACATCTCATTGGTAATATTATTGACTGCAATACTGAGAGGAGCCGTTTCAAGTGATACAAGAGCCTTAGTTAATTAAGGACAGTAGACACTTTTCTCATTAAACCCGGCTGGTGTTAAACCTTAGTTTATATTCCCTTGAACCACATAAACTATACTCTTCACTTATGAACACAGTATTTCTTAGTGAGTCCTGTCTAGTCATTACTTGATTAATATTTTTTTACATTGCGAAATTCCACTATAAATATATTAGAATAGTATTTAGGAGTATAATGTTGACTAAAATAATTAGTCAAGGTAGTCGGAATAAAAGAATTTAAAAGAATAATAATATCAGAAGGGGTTTTGTGGCTATTATAGTAATCTTTTTTAATAGTTGAAATCATGAATCAATTGAAGCTAAATCATCATGGGAAACCTGGAAGCACTGGACAGCTGTCTCGTCCTGTTGCAGGACTCCTCGGAAGTGCGCATCCACAATCCCGCCTCGCGTTCGCGCGTAAGACTGATGGGTCCTGGGTTTGAATCTCGCGAGGCGGCATCGTGGATGTGCAATGTTGAGGAGTCCCACAATAGGACGAAACGGCCTTCCAGTGCTTCCAGGTTTTCCATGGTGGTCTAGCTTCAACTGACTCATGATCTCAACTATTGAGAGAAAGATAATAATTAACAAGAAAGTAATCTCTCATACAGATCACCCAACTGCGTCACAAGATAAGCCCTAACATGGAGTCCTGAAGGCCAAAGGAGAAGAGGAAGACCAAAGAACACATTACGCCGAGAACTGGAGACAGACTTAAGAAGAATGAACAAAAATTGGATAGAACTAGAAAGGAAGGCCCAGGACAGAGTGGGTTGAAGAATGCTAGTCGGCGGCCTATGCTCTATTGGGAGTAACAGGAGTAAGTAAGTAATCTCTTACACAATCAATATTCATGTATGAATACCTAAATATAAAATCTTTTCCTTATGTCTTATATCATAACAAGAAAAACATCTACTTTGTTTGTTTACATATTCACATACTTTGTCAATGTATAAACATAATAATATAATAGATCTTAAACTGACGGAAAAGTAATGCGACTTTACAGTCTTTATTTGTCCATAGAGTCCATAGACTTTTATTCACTTACAACTATAAACAAGTTAATGTTATAATTATTGTAAGAATTTTCGCCTTTACACAAATAGAAATTAATCATGAACAAAAGTAGAAATAAAGTTAAATAGCTTGGTATTAAAAAGCTTGATTATTTATACAAATACTTTTCACAGTTCATGATCTGGATAGTTTATCACATAGAAAATTTATGATATACATAGTGCATCGAACATTAATTATTCATAACTAATTATGTTTAGAAAGCATAATAAACCATTAGTCAGATATCATTTACTGGAGAGAAACTAAAAAACAAAAAAAGAAGATCTGAATTATGCACGTTGATTGCCTGCTTAGATCAATTCAGTAACCTTTGATATTTTCCTAGACTCTCTATGAATAGTCAATTAATTTATTCAGAAACATTTTTCAACATAAACACTCATAAAAGGTGTCTATAACAATAATAAAGTAGTATATCAGGAATTCCGGAAATGTAGTAGCAAGTTTAACAAACTTCTCATAATATAACTGACTCATAAGGGACATATCTAACCTAAAGATAGTATACATAAAAAAAGCGAATCATCTGGAAGACTTTTAAGCCAAAAAAAACACTAAATAACTGGTTACAAATGTTCCAAGATTACTAATATTGACAATTTGAATATCAAGAATCCCATTGTCAATGATAAATGCTTGTCTACTGAACTACTCAGAATATTATTTAATAAATAAGAGCATTTGACTTTATTCAGTTTATCAAACAAACATCATTAAACACCTCATGGACACATTTATGATCATATTTACAGTGGTCAGAGTATGTAGTTCATAACAAGGTATTGCGAGTAAGTTAACCTAAAAAAAATATTGCTGTTAGATTTATTTATTTATTCCAGTCAGTCATGATCGACGTAAGACCCAATTACATCTGGTCTTAACGTGATTGAAACTGCTTACAAATCCATTGTCTTAAGAATGAACATCATAAAACGTCATAATAATTTATCTTACTAAAATTATTATAATGACAAAAATCTGATTAGAAACGTTAGAGAATACCTTTTTATAGTCCAAAATATGTGGAGCTGTTTCAAGGACTTTTTCCACACACACTGGATCAGAAAAGGTAATAAATCCAAAACCTCTATAAAAAAGGAAATGAAAACCAAATAAATAGGTTAGTGAATTACTATTTATAGTTTTACTTCAAAAGAGTTTTTAATGATTAGTAAATAGAATTCATATTTCTGCTTCCCAAAAGTTGTTTGATTTCATTCGGTGTTACGAAAACTCCTATCTCAGTGTATATGGACAAGCAATAAAAGATAGAATAACTACAGGTTCTTAGCTGAGGTAACAAACTTTTAAAATGTCATGAAGAATGACGGATTACATAGGTATTGTTGTTTAATTAAGGATAACGATCAAGTGTTTAAAAATTGAATACTTTTTATATAGTTTTCAGCTTTAAAGTTATATCTACACATTGAGAAGTCAGTTACTTAAAATTAGTTTGAAAAAGTCATGTTTTATGTGGCTCAGATTCACCTAAATAGGGAAATGGTTGAAAAGTCAGATTCCAGAGTTTTTTGGATTTCAATGACTGTTTAACTGAGGTTGACTTGTGATCGCAATAAAATATATTTCTATAACAGATTTTGAGATATGGTTACTGTATATTCATGCCTGATAATTTTCACTGGTCTATTGAGGACGTGAAGTCTGTGAAGATACACTATTGGTAATATAATCATAAAAACATGATAAGAATAAAGATAAATATTCAAATAAGCAAGATATAAATATATTTTACACTGTATTTTACCTTGATCTTTTTGTGAGAGGATCACGCATAATCATATATTCCCTAAGCTCACCGTATTTTTGAAAATAGTCCCGTAAACCCTCTACAAAGTAAAATAATTAAAATGTGTATTGTTGATTAAAAGTATACATAGTGTTCAAATGTATCATTAAAGTTCATTTTCGTACGAAGATGAGATATCTGAAATAATGAATATTTAAGTAAAATCATGTTTAAGAATAACGATGAACTTATGGTCACTGAGCTAAAAAGTTTAGCTTCAAGGCACTCATTGTTGTTATAGATAACATCGTCAGAGTCTACTTCAAATAAAATTTCACTAGAAATTAGTGCTGAAAATGTTGTACAGAATGACAATCACACTTCCTCAATTGAGTTTTCCAGTTAGGCAAGCTCAATACCAGCAAAAGTCTTTAACTAAATTAAGATAAATTTTACTACCTACTATTGGTTTCCTGTGTGTTTCCTTTCATTGTATAATTAAAAATAATATAATCATAAATATCGCAGAATATCCAACAAATCATTGAATGTCATTGAGTAAACAAATTATCTTTATCAACAACAACGAAATCACTATGATGATGAACTTTTGACATTTAACAGACAGTTTTAAAGTTACCAACCAAAATAAATAAAATGAAAGGTTATTAGACAAACATAGTTTTATCTCCTAACATTAGTCATCTTACTAAGCGATGAATGATGGGAAAATAACTGATTATTGTTTAATTTATCATAGTTGAAAGCGTGAGTCAATTGAAGCTAGACCACCATGGATGCGCACTGCTGAGGAGTCCCATAATAGGACGAAACGGCCGTCCAGTGTTTCCAGGTTTTCCATTGTAGTCTAGCTTCAATTGACTCACGCTTTCAACTATGATAAATACTAAATCTCCACAAAACCCCTTCTGATAATTAATATTGTTTAATTGCTTTAATTCACATCCTAGAAGTAAATATGCAATTTTGAAATAATATCGAATGTTAAAATAGTATTAACATTATGAATTAGCATGCATTACTTGCAACTGATTCAAACAAGACGTGTTTCTTTGGATTTTATAGATATCCTTTCAGGTTTTCCATGGTGGTCTAGCTTCAACTGACTCATGATTTCAACTATATAAAATTACTAAAATCTCCACAAAACCCCCTCCTTTAGCATGTATTAGGAAGTATATTTTCAAATCAAAATATATACTTTATAAGCAAAGATGGATAGTGGATAGCAGTGGAATCCAGGATGCGCGTTTTGTCCTATTTGGGACTCGTCAGCTGGATGTACCTGTATTTCAGAGTTGATGTTCACCCTGAGAATCGAACCCAGCATCGTTCGCTTCAAACGCCATCACGTTATCCACTTAGCTACTGAATCCTGATAGCCACCTGTGTGTGCAATGCTAGCCACTATCCATCTTTGCTTATAAAGCTTGTGACTTCAGGCAATATCGAGGCAGTCAACAGAGGATGCACATATGCCAACAAGAGAATGATCAATTGCAGTCCTAAATAACAATGGGAAGATACAAGTATACAACATCAAAATATACACTATTACTCGTATATGCATTATATTACATTATCCTCAAAGAAAAAAAGATGATTTAAAATGAAGTATACTGAATACAATTTTTCTGTTTCGGTACATAATGGCTGAATATGTCAAAGTTCAAATATGGAGTGATATTAACCTGAATAAAGAAACTATGAAGTACATTTTGTCGAAGAATTAAAGTGTCATCATTGTGTTCACAAAGTTGGTATATCTTACATAAAATACCATGTGCAACTATACAAAAATGTAGTTATATCTAATTAAAAAAACATTCATTGATTTTGCTTTTATTCACTCTCAATTATTTTCATAAGGAGGAGATTTTGAAAATAGGTATACTGATAGAAACCTACTTATGTTCAAACTTGTAAAAAGGCCCATTAGTTTTAGAGAGTGCCCTCAAGATTACAGGTACACCTTGCTGACGAGTGCCAAGTAGCACGAAACCCGGGTCCAGGGTTTCCTGTTGACCACCTCCAACCACCATCTTATCTCACTATGCGATATATTAGCGCAATACATTTCGAACAATCTGATCACGCATATACTTGTTAAGAACATTTATATATAAAAACAAAAGGTCAACTAGACTGGAAATGGAGGGTAAGAGGAGACAAGGATAATAAAGAAATAATGTGAAAACAATTTGAAACCTAATCACTCTATATAATAAGTAATATTATCAGGGTAGGTTTAAGGTGAGAACAAACTGTTTTTGAATACACAAAGGGGGTTTGAATTTTCGTATGGCTAAGGCTTCAATAAACTTTAGTATACGCCCTTTTACACTTATGTACAACACCACAAAAGCCGAGTTAAGATCAATCTCATGACTGTTACAATTATGTGTTTGGCAATAGTGGATGTTAGATGTTTATTTTCTACTCTTATTGGGTCATTTGATTCTACTTATTTCTGCAATCATTTAGGTACATGTACACACATCCTAATTTTGAGATCACGATTACACCTCTTTATGTAGGTGTGACTACGCATATATTTAAATTGGTAAACACAGTGGGATGTGGCACAATCATTTTTTTGTCTTTTAGGTTTTTCATGAAGCATGAACCTTGTTGTTTTCTTTGATAATGATCTTTGCTGCATAATATGCCATGTTAATGACTGTTCTTAACAATTATTTGTGTGGTCAGATTGTTTGAAATATATGGCGCTAATATATCACATAGTTCTGATAATCTTCGTCTTCCTATTTCACTATCGAAATCTATGAAAGGGACTAATTGCTTTAAATGTATATAGGTCTCTTTATTTATCTTGATTTGTTATGACTTGATGTTTATGAGAATATGAACATGCATGCGAAGGAATATAAGATATAAAACACAAAGAAGGATTGGTTGTCGATAGGATTCCTTTAACAATGACAACAACGGTAAAAGTTAAAACCACCACAGAATTTTGGTTTAACAAGTAAGGAGAAAATGGAGAAGAGAAGAATCAGATACTTTTTCATCACAAACATATATATAATAAATATCCAGCATTAGTTGTAGGAAGACTCAACTTACCAGACGTTGTAGTAGGACTGAGGCCACCGATAAACATTTTCCTAAAATATGAGAAAATAAAAGAAAAAAAACTGTGAACAAACGAACAATCGAGTGACGGTCAGCATGTGAAGCAAAACCAAAAGAAACGTATAATTGTTGCATAACAGAAGTAAAAATCGAACTTAATATAACAATAATCACTGCTATTATTACTGTAAGTAAAGAATCTGTAGTAAGAGAGAGAAAGAGAATACAGGACAATTCAAATGAAGAAGAGAGATTAATACACGTGTGTGTGTTTCTATTTATTTGTTTATTTATCTAGGTTTCTGTGAACACACCTACACATTGATGAATTTTTACAGAGTGAAGCATTCACGTGAACATATTGCGCACTAGGAAGACAGTGCGCACTAGGAAGACAGGAAGAAAAAAGGAAAGCAATAAATCTACTAGTCTTTCTGGATTTTCAACACTCCTATATATATATATATATATATATATATATATCAAGCTGTGATTGATACTTAATAAATAAGAACATATAAATGACTCTTCAAATTAGAATATACAAATAACATTATCAACAGTAGGCGCAACATTAGCTAAACCGTAATTCAATAATTTAACCTATTCCTTTAGCGAATACAGAAGGTTAAGCAACAAATTAAAAAAGTAAACAAAAATTGAGACAGTATAGGTAAACACATATATTTCAATTAATATCAATATACTGAGAGAGAGATGACTAATCAAATTGGACAGAATATGTGGTTATTATAAAGCGGAAAAAATAATAATAATTGAGAAATAAGTGTTATCCACTGTTTACGTGTAATACCTTTTTTTCATAATCAGTATGATAATAATTCAATTAGTTGATTAATTCAATAGATAAACTGTTTCTGCATTGTTTTCGTTTTACTAATGAAACTTGTGTTTATTTATTTACTCTGAAGAAGTAGCTTACATTAAGTCACGAAACGTACAGAAATATAATTTTTCTATTCATTGGAATATAGCAACTATATATAGATAGACAGATAAACTGTTATAGTGTTTGTTTCATGTTAATCAAAAGAGTCTTGATAAGACCACAATCATGTATTATAAGAATCTTATCTTGTAGAAGAGATAACACTATACTATGGATCTGTAAATGTTGTTGTTTATTTATTGAATTAATGTCTTAAATAAGAGCTTACATAACTTATTACTTTTTTCAAATTAGTGTATAGTATTTTAGTAGTATGTAAGTTTTGATTGTATACCTGCTGTATAGTCCATAAAAATCAATCAGGCTAGCAGACCATAATGACATCATTAAACATAAGAAAATCTGAATATCATATAAGACATAATATTGGTAAATATAAGCTTCATTCTCAAAACAGATTAAATTTAGTTCAAACAATTAAATATATACGTGATAAACGAAAGTAGTTTATTTATTTTGTGAAACGTTTCAAACTTACTAGATTGACAAAATGTTCAGTGTTCACCTAATATAATAAGTGATACTATTCACTATATGAATACAATGAGTACTAATGATATATGTATTGAAAAATAAAATTACGAAATCATAAATTATTAATTTTTTAAATTCACTTAGTATTGTTTGTTTGAATCTTCCTGTTGATGTTTAGGACTGCAACTGGTCAGTCTCTTATTAGCATATATTCATACTGTGCGTATCGCCTCAATATTGCCTTAATTTACAGGCGTTCTTAACAAAGATGGATAGTGGCTAGCAGTGGATAACGTGATGGCATTTGAAGAGAACGGTATTGGGTTCAAGTCCCAGAGTGAACATCAACTCTGAGATGCAGGTACATTTAGCTGACGAGTCCTAAATAGGACGAAACGCGCATCCTGGATTCTACTGCTAGCCACTATCCATTTTTGATCATTAATCTTTTATTCAAACTATCAATTTGGCTTGATTGGTGCTTTTCAACCAGTAAGTTTAATTCAACCTTATGAATTCAGAAATCAAACACGGTAGGTAGAGTGGATCTATTAAGAATAATTTATCTAACAAAAGCTGTTTTGTACAAAATAATGTTTAAATTTCCTACATTCTGTGTACATCTCACTACAAAGATATGCATGAAACTAAATCAAAGTGTATCTCAAGTGACTTGAAAGAAATGAGGATAAGCAACCTCTGAAAGATAAAGAGTTTGGTAACTTATCGGTTAAAGCATAAATTCTGTGTTATAAAGCTAATTATACACCTTAAATAGTGAAATAATTATCAATGATCACCAGAATTACTAACCCTCAGTTTATTCCTACTTTAAAAAAATATAAATTACTTATGACTTCAACTGATTTAACACTTTCTTACATTATGATTGGATTTTAAAGTGATTAATAAATCTCAAAGTTTTACATCAGCTGTAAATGAGCTAGTTATACTACCAGTTACATTAGTTATAATATTAGAAATAAAATTTTACACACCTTAGTCAATAACATTTAGTTAGATATGTCACAGAGAAAAACATAAGTAACAACATATTTAACATAATCATTAAGACCGATTAGTAGTTGAACATGAATTCGTGTAAAGAAGTGGGTGATGTCACAAATAATTATAATGAAACAAACAAATACGAAAAGTTTCCAACAAATGAGTGTTAGTTAAAACAGGCAGTTAATATAAGAATAACATTGTAATTTAGCGTCGTGAGTCAATGTCAGTGGAATTAGGGCCTGACCTTTCGATATAGAAGGGAAGTATGGTTAACCTCTCGTTGCCATGGCAAAATAATTGTGTTGTTATAAGCTTTGTCATTTACTTAATCCATTCGCCTTTGATATAGAAAAACAACTCCATTATTATCTCAATGAAACTTGACTGTTATGTTACATATGTTGTTACTAAACATCATTGACTAAGTTGTGTAAAACGTTGATTCTAGTAATATAAATAAATGTAAATAATAATATAAGTCAGCCATTTATAGCCGAAATAAAAACTGTGAAATATAATGAAATCATGTTTCTTTTTCTGATAATCTTGTTATTCTTGTTTTATTTAAATTTATCAATGGACCAAGATGTATGAGACTAGTAAGTACATAGCTCCATCAAAGCTGTTTTCTCTATCTCCATATATATATACAACGTTCAAAAAATAATCGAGTGAGTTACATTTTCTAAGCGAAACTTTAAAAATGCAGTATTAAAAAACATCAATAACATAACCCTATATCAAATACGTAATGGACTTAAAATCGATATGAAAATTCTTTATTTCTTTGCAAATATTCCGTATTTAAATAATTTAACAATAAAAAGTAAGCAATCACTTTTCCATCACAGACTATAGATACAGTACTTTTAGATAGATCCTTTTATTGCTGAAATGCTGATTCTTCACTAACCATAAACTGCTATTTTTATTTTCATAGTTGAAAGCGTGAGTCTATTGAAGCTAGAACATCATGGAAAACCTGGAAGCACTAGGAGGCCGTTTCGTCCTATTATGGAACTCCTCAGCAGTGCGCATCCACGATCCCGCACTCGCGAGGTTCGAAC
>NC_031495.1:53171760-53195038 GCF_000237925.1 Schistosoma mansoni
CAATTGACTCACGCTTTCAACTATGAAAATTCTAAATCTCCACAAAACCCCTTCTGTTATTTTTATTACCTTATGAAAAAGATTAACCTGTATATATTCTGTGTTTAAATTCTACTACTTTTTTAGCAGTGAGCACTCGCAATCCCAACACGAACAAAAATAAGAACTTCCTAGTATCTTGACCACCATGATACAATTCAGGTACTTAGTCAGAATTCAATGGTTTTGATTGCCCAACATTGATAAATCGAGTCAATTTTATTAAACCATTCAATAAAATATAATTATTTCACCAATAAAATTGTCTAAATTAACCTAACGTCATCGGGATATCAATGTCTGTTAAACATTTTCTGTATTAATTGAGGAAAATATATCAAATCATATAAAATTACATTTTACTTCAGTTTTTAATTACACGCTTTAAACGACTGTTTAAATATTACGCATAATTTGAATATAGAGTAAAGAATAGAAATAACTATAAGTGGTTAGTGATGAGTTGAAGATAGAAAACCCAAATAATCATTGGTTTTTATGACTAATAATTATACAAAGAAATAATCAGGTCAAGTTGTATTTAAATACATGAATTATATGTAGTACCATGTTAACAATTTAAGAAAATCACCATATAACCAAAGTAAAAGTAGAACTGTAATCAATAAGTGAGCCTTTTTCTTAATTTGGATAACTGAGCTGATGGAAGACAATAACTTTATAATGAATATGAGAAATTTTCATCAAATCCATATATAGTAATGAATGAACATGAATATTCATGTTTGAATAGTTACCACCGACATATAAATTGACTGCACGCATTAAATCAGTGAACTTTGATCATAGACTAATATTTCGTTCATAAACTGTTCACAAAAGAAAAAGATCCGGAAGGAAAGAAAAAACTATTTTTGTTCTTGTGGAGAGCTAGTGATAGCATCTGGATTTCCAAACCCAAAACGGTGACACAAAGATTGAATTTACAACAAGATAGTTGAAAACTGTTTTAATTACTAAGAAGTGGTTTAACAAATGAATATACATTCTTAATTGAACCAACTTAAGTAAACTACCCCATAGAAAAAAATAATAAAATTGAATGAGCTTTTCTAAACCATTACAGAATATCAAATACCGTGAAGTGAACAATTCTCATTAATGCTAGGACTCTATAACAGTATGCATAAGTAATATTTTATTGAATTGATTCATTAGATGTAAGAGTGATAAAGATGCTTTTTTTCTCACAACAATGAGTAAAATAATACGGATTCATTGATTAACCATCATCAACAGTTTGTGGAATTCAGTATTTACTAACTTAAAATATCAGATTACTTTTCGTCACATTTATTGAATCAAATAAGTACATTCCACTGAATCAAAACAATATATATGCTTTTCAAATACGCACGTAATAAGTTTTAAAAAAAAAGATATACGATTATGTTCTCTTCAGCTCAGCTGTTTGATATTTCTAACAAAATTTGTAATTATAAGCAAAGATGGATAGTGACTAGCAGTGGAATCCAGGACGCGCGTTTCGTCCTATTTGGGACTTGTCAGCTGGATGTACCCGCATCTCAGAGTTGATGTTCACAGTGGAACTCGAACCCAGTACCTTTCTCTTCAAACGCCATCACGTTATCCACTCGGCCACTGAGTCCTGATAGCCACTTGCTTGTGCAATGGGGTGAAGTTTAAATACACTTGGTATTACTTGTTTGAATCTTCCCATTGATGTTTTGGACTGCAACTGGTCAGTCTCTTATTGGCATATGTGCATACTATGCTTATTGCCCCGACGAGTCCCAAATAGGACGAAACGTGCGTCCTGGATTCCACTGCTAGCCACTATCCATCTTTGTTAAGAACGCCTGTAAATTAAGGCAATATTGAGGCGATACGCACAGTATGAATATATGCTAATAAGAGACTGACCAGTTGCAGTCCTAAACATCAATGGGAAGATTCAAACAAACAATACTAAGTGAATTTAAAATTTGTAATTGGTGGTTAATTTTTGCAAATTTAACACCGGGAATTCCCGAGTTTTAGTCTAAGTTATCTAAAATGTAAACATTTTCAGTTTAGAAATAAATCCAATACAACGATGATTGTATAGATTGGAATAACTGAACTACTGTCGGACAAACATGATAGCATACGAGCTACACTCTCTTTACAATGTAGATTGAACATTAGTTTGATTTTTTTATATTCTTCAAATGACCAAAAATGTTTTGATTCGAAAAGTTTAACAAATTTTCATTAGTTCATATCAAATAGCTTTAACACATATGACTAATCATAATGTAAAATAACAATTGACTACTGGTTATCCCAGAAAATTCACTACTAATGATTTTAATGACAATTTGAATTAGCAAACTATTTCTTACTGTTGAAAGTTTATCCGGCTTAAATGTATCTAAAACCAGATTTATCAAGTATACTGTTTGTCAGATAACCAAAGGAGTATCTTTTCGTACATATATATATATATATATATATATATATATATATATATATACAACCACGAGTGAACATCATGTTGTTAAACCATTAAAATTTATCAAGATTTACTTGAACTAATATTTGGACACATTCAAATGTAACTTAATATCATATGACAATCTGTTTTACTTATCCATAATCAATAAACTTAAGGGTTACACAATTTCCTTTTTCATTTAAACATTTGTCACATAATGATATTATAAGTAGGTTGTCATGACATCAGTGACCTTACCTATACGATCAGGGAAAGAAAAAGGGAAGTAATAATAATAATAATAATAATATTTATAACTATCAATATGTGAAATGAAATGAAAAACCGAATAGATAACGAAAGTGTATAAAATTGTATAGTGTGTATATTTTAACAGAGAGTTATTAATATTTGAAAGAATACAAGTTATAACAACAAAATTATATATACCAAGGGTATAGCAGCATGACAGAAGTATTAGTGATAATATCTATCAAATTTCTAAAAAAAGAAATTTATGTTTTAACCACTTTCTAACTTTTAGAAGCTAATCATAAACTAAACCAGGTATAAGTATATAAATAACAGAATCTAATTTACTAATAGGTTCTATTTGACATTTGTGCATAGTTTCTTTGGTTAAAATATTTTGTCATTATTTAAGATATTGTTAGTATATCTTCTTAAAATTAATGTAATATGCTACAATGAGTCAAGTTTGAATAATAGAAAGCATATGTATTGTATTCGTTATACACAGTGAATAATTAACTATGTTCAGCAGTTGTTTTGAAAATGTTAACTACAATAAATATTTATCTGTAAAATACTAAACTTTAATTCCAGATTAAAATTCTATTTAAAAGATGAAACAGCCATCCAATGCTTCTAAGTTTACCATGGTGGTCTAGCTTCAATTGACTCATGATTTCAAGTATGAAAATACTGAAATCTCCACAAAACCCCTTCTGATAATAATAATAATCATATGCTCACTAGTGACTGACTTCAAGAGATATTTCCTTGAGTTCTAGTGGGAAGCAGTGACCAGTGGAGTTCCACCAAGTCTGTTGTAGAGATATCAACTCACTGAAGACAATTGGTGAACGGTTGCTCAACCTCGTGAATTGGTTGAAGTTAGACATTAACACCGTTGGATGCCGGCCGGCTCAGTGGTCTATCGGTTAAGGGCTCTGGCTTGAGACTGGTAGATCCTGGGTTCAAATCTCGCGAGTGTGGGATCGTGGATGCGCACTGCCGAGGAGTCCCATGATAGGACGCAACGGCCGTTCAGGGCTTCCAGGTTCTCCATGATGGTCTAGCTTCAATTGACTCATGATTTCAACTATGAAGACATTCGTCTATTAAACCTTGAAAATTAGAGAAACATTCCTAGCTCACATTGAAATAATCATACGGAATGCATCATAGATATGATTACAGTCTTGTTCATACTTTTTTTCGAATAACTAAAGGATAAACACAGTTTTAGGGTTCATTCATAAATACTCATGTGAGTTGAGTTTTGTATTGTGAAAACTACATACAGTTTAGGATACGAAATCTTTTAATCAGTATTCCGAGTGTACAGTCAAATAAAAATATTTATCCCATAAAGAAATTACAATTATTCACGAGTTTCTAGAAAACAGAAACAAGAACGAATAATAGCATTACAATATGAATTAGTATTTTATCCAAAATAATATTCCGACGATTAACATATACTTACTTACACCTGTTACCCCTCGTGGAGGATCATAGGCCGCCCCTCAGTATTCTCCATCCAACCCTGTCCTAGGCAATCCTTTCCAGTTAACATATACACGCACAATTAATCATATATATTATTTTGGTTTATACCATTATATAATTTCAACAGAAAACCTAGGTTCTATAAGATGGTGGAGATGATTTGTAACTCAGGTAGATGATTTTGATAGAGTTTTGTTCTCTGAGCTAGATGGTTTGGTCATGGAGATTTCATCGTTCTTCTGAACGACATCATCAGCACAACCCTGAAGCTCCGCGACCATCCAGCTCAGAGAACAAAACTAGGTTCTATTGAAAATATTTAAATTAACTGAACAAACCCTACAAAATAAACTAGGTAAAAATTATGATAAAACTTATAACTGAGACAGTCAGATTTAGAAATTCTTTGTACGGCATTTACGTAATCTATTACCAAACAGTAAATTGATGCTATCCTATTCAGTACATCAATCGATAATGAAAGAAATATGAACTAATTAAATTTTAAACCGTTTCACCCTCTATACAATTTACTAGATATGAAAATAAACATTAGTGTCAATGTACAAATCAATATTGTCTCTTTTTTCTGTTATAAATGTCATTTAAAGTAGAACAAATTAAATATTATGACAAAACTTATATTAATAATTATGTATTGAACTTATCATATAAGTGACCACAGTTGACATTATACAACATTTATCGATCAATAGTTTTTATGTAAATCAAAATGAATTCGGTGTTCATCTTGTTGTGCTAACGAAGTATGGCAACTTGGACCGATGCATATATGTGCCTGGTCCTACATTGTAGCTGACTGAAATCAAAATAGAGCAAGCTTATTGCTGTCACATTGTATTTGTCATTGAGATGAGTTGTACGTTAACGCTTTTGTAAGCATGTTCAAGACATGATTTCCCATGTAACTCTATTTACAAGTAGAAATTTTTAAGGTCTCACAAAAACTATAGTTCATTAGAATTGATTATGACTATGTTACCACCATCTGTGTTTATAAATTTACATGAACCTACCAAACCAACTTCATTGGCCGAACAGAAAAAAGGGTATATCTTATATTTTTTAAACATGTTCCAAAAAGCTTTCGAACAAGAGAGGGTATTACTTTAAACAGTGCGATTACTAGACATATCTTGGATATAGAACATCAGTTCGATACCTTGCAATCTTTCAAGCTGATTAATAAACAGTGAAGCTCCAGTCTTCTGGAGTTTGCTGAAGCCTTATTTTAATTAACTGAGTTTCGCTCATCTCATTTATACTTATCAGAGTTTACTCATTACGTAACCACTTATTTCCAGTCCTTTAGACTTTTGTTACTATCATTGTTGTAGGACGTTCTTTTATATAAGATATGTATTAACAGTATTTTATTCAGTCTATTAAGTTTATCTATATCCTTGCTTTTTATCCTGTCTTTAAAGCAACTTCTTACTAAACTCTTTCATATAAGTAATTTAAAACCATTTTGTAATTATGATTTTTAAATATCACAGGTTGTAAGCAGCTAATGAGAACCAGACAAAGTAAAATGAATTCATGTTATTCTGCTCAAATCTTTGTTCTTGCTCTCTTCAAGATAATAAAGGGAACTACATGTATGAAAGAAGTGATTATGTTGGATTTCCGGTACTGTGTTGTTAATCTGATTACACTAATTTTGTTTTCCAGTTAGGATTGCCAATAAATACAGAGAATTGTGAATAAATGGTTTCAATATTTAACTTGCATACATTGTGTTAGCAAGCAAAATCACATTGAAGATTACTTCAGTTTGGATAAGTCAATACTAACACTGTACATTACATAATGAGTATCTTAACGTTTAATAGACAAAAACTGATTGTTCATTGTTCACTTTTAATATATAAGAATATATATTTCACTTCCTTGAATAAAATGAGTAAAAGAAGAGTTGTCATTTATTGACGGGAAGAGACTAGTGATATGTAAATCATTAAACTAATAAAAATTATCAGAAGTGGGTTTTGTGGAGATTTTAGTAATTTTATATAGTTTAAATCATGAGTCAATTGAAGCTAGACCACCATGGAAAACCTGGAAGCACTGGACAGCCGTTTCGTCTGATTGTGGGACTCTTCAGCAGTGAGCAAAATTAAAGTTTTCTGATATTTACAGGTAACATTTGCTGACCTAATAGACAAATTGTTATTTTATTCAAAAAAGGCGTTCAGTGTAATTATTGGGCTACACAATTTTATTCTGTATTTCAGAGTAAACAGTATTTTGTAACTGACAGTAAGCTCTTTGTTGAATGTTCAAAGTTGATGATCAGATATCAATGATGTAGATTATTTTCTTTCAAATCTTTTTTAAAAAAGATTATTCTAAAAAAATTTAAACACTAATTCTTGTTGATCTCAATAGTTTAATTCCACGTCATACATTATTTGCCGACGCTGGGACTGGTTGGAAAAAACAGAGAGGTGGTCAGTGTATGACATGGTGTCGTGGCATGAAAGAAAGCTGCAAAGGGATGGTTTCTGTTGTCCTTGATGACTCCCTGTCCAAGAGATGGTGCAACACAGTGGCTAGAGACGTTATCAGATATGGCTCAGAATAGAAGCCACTGACGATCCTGCTGTAACCTTCTTTTACTTTCTTCATAAAGAGTGGTGATAACTTCCTTAACTGAAAGAGATCTTCTGGTTGTATATTTCAGTTTCCCCCATCATTACTCTTATTTTTTAAAATATGCATCTTACCCCTTTTCTCTTCCCGTTCTCATTGTTTTGTGTGCTGCTTATATATCTGGTGCCCCCTTGTACCAATATTTATGTGTTTAAATAAAATAAATCAGTTATATGAACTCCATTATAATTTATTGATTTATCATTATAATATTTATTATTATTTATTCATTTAATCAACTATTATAGATAAAAGTTTTATAATTTTTATTGATTTCTAATAATTTTGATTGTAACTAATCACTTTGTATAGAAATCTAATCATTATCAATCTTATTAATCATGATAATAATTATTATTACCATCATCAATGATGACCATTAGAAAAAACAATGTTAATAAAGTTTAATGGTACTGAATACAGAAATAGATAAAAATTGAAAAGAAAAATCGATTACACAAACAGTTTAATAAAAATATCAACTTGAACTATATGACAATATTAATTAATTACTTCTATGAATTTGGTGTTCATCTTGTTGTGTTAAGGAGGTGTGACAACTTGAACCGATACATATATGTACCTGATCCTATGTTGTAGCTGACTGACTGATTGACTAATTTTCTGGTAATGAATTAGTTTACTGAGAAGGATATTTGTTAATTTAACCAAGAATATTTTCGTATAAATAATAATGTAGAGGGTAAATCAGTTTGACTTTATCTTTTATACCTAGAAATTTTTCTTTTGAGCAAACATTGTATATTTGAAACCAAAAAAAAGAATAAATAGATTCCGTGAAATGACTTATTAAAATCAAACTCCAGTATGTTTGAATGTCTCAATTGGTTATTCCTACAAAGTGATTATGGCACATTTATGAAGAAATATAGAAACAATTCGCTGATTATTTTTAATCTATGTGAATTATTTAATGAATTGAATTAGAGGGAAGAGTTATAAAACTGTGAACGATTTAGACTTTGCAGATGATCTAGCTCTTCTATCGCACATGCAACAACAAATGCGGGGGAAGACAATCAGTGTAGCAGCAGCAGTAGGTCTCAACATACACAAAGGGAAAGGCAAGACTCTCTGATACAACACAACATGCATCAATCGAATCACACTTGACGGAGAGGCTTTGGAGGATGTTAAAACCTTGACATATCTGGGCAGCATCGTTGATGAACACGGTGGATCTAATGTAGATGTGAAGGCGCGGATTGACAAACCAAGAACAGCATATTTACAACTGAAGAACATCTGGAACTCAAAATAATTGTCAACCAACATCAAAGTTAGAATTTTCAATACAAATATCGAGACAGTTCTACTGTATGGGGCGGAGACGTGGAGAACTACGAAAGCCATCATCCAGAAGATACAGAAGTTTATCAACAGATGTCTACGCAAAATACTTCGGATTCATTGGCCAGACACTATCAGCAACAACCTACTGTGGGAGAGAACAAATCAGATTCCAATGGTGGAAGAAATGAGGAAGAAGCGCTGGAAGTGGATAGGACACACTTTAAGGAAAGCACCCAACTGCATCACAAGACAAACCCTCACATGGAATCGTGAAGGCCAAAGGAAAAGAGGAAGACCAAAGAACACATTACGCCGAGAAATGGAGACAGACTTAAGAAGAATGAACAACAATTGGATAGAACTAGAAAGGAAGGCCCAGGACAGAGTGCGTTGGAGAATGCTAGTCGGCGGCCTATACTCCATTGGGAGTAACAGGCGTAAGTAAAGTAAGATAAACCTGAAATTAAACTCAGTATCTAGCATCAGCGTCTAGTCCAAAATAATAAATATTTATGTTATGATTCATTAATCTTTAGCTATCAATAGTAATATAATTAAACACAGGACAATGTGACGCAGTCTTAAGGAAGGAGATAACACTAGGAATAAAAGAGAACTTCAACTGTTCTACTTTCAAAAAGATATTATTCATGGACTTTAGTTTTCATTTGTTTGCTGATCGATGATTAATAAAAGAAACTAAAGTAAGTTCTTTGAATTAGGCAATAGTGCTTCGTCAGCTACAAAATATTTAAGTATAAACCATGTCTATCCTCTCAAATACTTTACTAATCAACGATTAATATTCAATAAAGTAAATGAAATCATAAACTCAGTTACAATATATTTTCGCATCGTTTAACGAAAAGTAGGTTGTTATCGTTTCTTTTTTTCCATTCTTACGATAAGCCTCATCAATGATAAAAAGTGAGAGAATAATCAAAGCAATGCACAAATAGCATTGACCTAGAAAATTATTTTCTCAATTAACTTACAGAAAAAGAATCTTTTCTATTTTTTTTAAGACCCACTTCAACTTTTTTTGTGTGACCTGGCTACTCTTTTTTCTTTATGAATATTCTTTTCTATTAAGAGGTTTTATTTTCTGCTTATGTATCTATTAGTGATTATAATAAAAAAAATTGTAACATTAAAAAATAGATTGAAGAGAATTTTGTTCTCTTCTTCCCTATTCCTCAATCATTATAGATTGTTTAAAATAAATTATGATATTGAATAATGTAGCGTGATAAATTGCTTATTTACTAACATTGAATGTAACTTGAAAATAGATACTACTGAATATGAAGAGCGATTATAATACTGAAACAAAGAGAATATTTACTGTATTTTATTAATAGATAGAAAAAATGGTAAACATAATCGTGGATGCCTACTGCTGAGGAGTCCCACAATAGGACGAAACGGCCGTTCAGTGCTTCCAGGTCTTCCATGGTGGTCTAGCTTCAATTGACTCATGATTTCAACTATGAAAAAATCATAATAACATTATATTACAATTCTCCTCTCACCACTTACGTATATGTATGCAATATGTTATCTTAACACATATCATTTCACATCACAAGTCTTTTACACACTTATACATATACCTAGTTTAGACATTTTTAACGCTGATTGGATGACCTATTCAGTGTACAATGAACCGAAGAACCATGTACCTATTTATATTCGATCATTTTGATGTTTGATTATATTTTCTTGAAAAAGCTTGGACCAGATTACCAGGCCAAACGTTGGATTTACTTCAAATTCATTCGCTGAGATTTTACAAACATATTATTACTATTTAATGTCTTACATCAATTCGGCACCCAAATACTGTGAAACTATTCGCTTTAATTTAGACGAAAGTTCTTATATAAATTCAGAGATAATTCAATAATCTTCTTATTGAAAAGTAGGCTATCAGTTGAGTTTGTTAACTAGCTGTTATTTATTTATTTAAACACATATATATTGGTACAAAAGGGCACCAGATACATATGCGCCACACAAAATAATGGAAGTAGGAAGAAAAGGGATGAAAAGATAAGGCGGACTGAAATGTACAACTAGAAGACTCTTTCAGTTAAGAAAGTTAGAACCATTCTTTATGTAGAAAATAAAAGAAGGTTACAGCAGGATCGTCAGTGGCTTCTATTCTGAGCCATATCTGATAACGTCTCTAGCCACTGTGTTGCACCATCTCTCGGACCTCAGCCAGGGAGTCGTGAAGGACCAACAGAAGCTAGCCCTTTGCAGCTTTCTTTCATGCCACGACACCATGTCATACACTGACCTCCTCTCCGCTTTTTCCAACCAGTCCCAGAGTCGGCAAATAATGCACGACGTGGAAGTCTCTGGGACAACATTCGTAGAACATGTCCAAGCCACCGAAGTCGGTGTTTTAAGATGGTGACACCAATTGAATTATTGTCTCGGCGCCCGAACACACGATGCCAAACCTCTGCATTACTAACATGGTGTTGCCACTGGATGTCAGCAATCCTTCGGAGACAACGATGATCGAACACAGAGAGTCGTCTAACATCCTCAACTCGGAGAGGCCAGGTTTCACAAGCATAGAGCAAAACTACTCTCACCGACGCGTTGTAGATCCGACCCTTTACAGCCAGACTAACATCACGAAGGCGCCAAAGATGGCCCACATTGGCATAAGCCGCTCTGGCTTTCATTATACGTGCATCAATCTCATCACTCACGCCACCACCAGCACTTATGTAGCTACCTAGATACACGAACTTCTCAACTACTTCAATCTGTTCACCATCTAGGGTGAGTGCAGTATTAGAATCCTGCCAGTCTTGTAGGAGTACCTTACACTTGGAGGGTGCAAAGTACATGCCGTACCTGCGGACACTGATTGGCAACTGATTAAGTGCGGATTGCATGCCTTGGGCATTATCGCACAGTAAGACAATATCATCCGCATACTCAAGGTCGAGAAGTCGTTCTCCAGGCAGCAGATCCACACCGCCATTACTTACATCCATCAGAGCTGTTTCCAGGATGTCGTCGATGGCAAAGTTGAAGAGGAATGGTGAGATCGGGCAACCCTGTCTAACCCCACTGCTCGAATGGAACAAGGGAGAAAGGTGGTTGTATGCCCTCACTCTGCCTGAGGTGTTCGTATACAGGGCCTTTAAGATGTTAATGAACTTCTCGGGCACACCCTTCTTCAATAGACAATCCCAGAGAACAGTCTTGTCCAACGAATCGAAGGCAGCCCTGATATCAAGAAACACTACGATTGTTGGCCTGCGATAAGTATGACGGTGTTCTAACATTTGGCGGAGGGTGAAGATGTGATCAATGCATCCTCGACCAGAACGAAAACCAGCCTGCTCCTCGCGAGTCAATCGTTCTCGGGTTTTAAACAACCTACGAAGAATGATAGAAGCCAATAGTTTGGACGCAGTCGGAAGTAGACTTATCCCCCGATAGTTGTTACAGGAACAACGTGAACCCTTTTTAAAGATAGGGACGACTATCGACTCATTCCATGATGTTGGAACACTTTCTAGCTCCCAAACCTTTGAAAACAACACCGTCAATTCCTTAGTCAGAAAGTCACCACCATCTTTAAAAAGAGCCGGAGGTAAGTCATCTGGGTCCGGTGATTTATAACGTCTCAAGAGTTGGAGTTCCTTGCGGACTTCCGCCTCGTTTGGTGGATCAGTCGTCATCGGCCATGGGGGGCAGGACAGACTGGTTGATGTTGCCGGAGCAGCAGGCCAGTTGAACTGCCCTTGCTGAGGTTATTATAAATAGAAGACTCTATTTACACAACATAAATAGTTTGTAAATGGTTGCAACACATTCCATGATGTTTTCCAATAACTATATGTATGAACACACATTTATGGAAGGAGTAAAATGATGGATTTATTTTATTTATTTACTTATTTGAACACATGAATATTGGTACAAAGGGGCACCGAATACATATGTGTCACACAAATCGCAAATCAAAATGATGGAAAATGGTTGTGACTCAGGGAGACAATTTTGTTGTTAGCTGAATGGTTAAGTCGTGAACTACAACAGGGAGGAATGGTTGTGAGAGACAATTATGGTTGGTCATACGAGTTCATAAATGGACACAGTGAATAATAAAATTCGTGACACTCAGCAAATACTTGGTAAAGATTCGTCATCTATAGTTCAACACATATTCGACACCGGTCTCTAAAGTTTATCTAAGTTTTGAGATTAGTATGCGAAATGGATAAAGATGAATTAGTTAAATTTTTGAAGGTTTAGATATACAAAATATGAAACCTCCCTTAGGTTTCGCAAACACTTCTGTCTTAACGAATTCACACTAACATAGAAACACATTCATCAAAACACCTTTCTCACCAAACCCTTTCCAATCACTATTCATCCTAGCCATTATCCATTTTCTTTGTTACATGAACGTATGTCGTATTTAACTCAATCGTTAAATGATAGCCAGTTTTATATTACTATTATTATTAACTCTATTAATGTTTATAGTATTTCGTAAACATTTCAGCACTGTCACAACCAAGAAAATTACATCTTGTTATCAGATTTCCCTATGGCCTTGACCTACTGATTGGTGATTATTGATCAAATTTATTAGTTATTAACCCTATTGTGGCTGATTATTCGATTATTTCGTGTTAGTCAAACGTCATTTTCCAACATTGTGCATAGAAATGTGTTTCGTCTAACCCTGACGGTTTATAGTGGAACATCTAATAATTGAATAGACAGAATCAACTAAACCAAGTCGTAATAACTAAAATAGTAAGGTCAGTTTCTGTTTGTCGATAGGTTTATTGATATAAAAGTAAGGAGGAAATTAGTGATTCTGTAATGTTATTATTTTGTGAACACATTAATAAAATTGTCTGATTTTATACGTATTTACTTTTAAAAGGGTAAAATAGGAGTCAAGTCTTCATCCTTTCATTGAGATGGCTCTAATACAAAGATTGATATACGAATTCTCATTATCAAATTGAAAAGTTTTATTCTTTGGAAAGTATGTGTTAAGAGCTAGTTTTCTTGCCGCTACTATAAGCGAAATTTGTTAAGATGACTGGTTCAACGATGATGATCAATTTGGGTAAGAGCTTGAAACTGTTCATACTCTATGTATTGGGAATGAGTATCTATTTGAACTTCTGGTGAGGAGTATAGTCTAACCAAAAATATGGATAGAAATATGAGGAATACGATTGTTCACCATGAACCAATGTATATGTTAGTAGATAAGAAGCTCTATATATACACAGTTAGTCAATTTTGAACGCTTAACTGATGATAAAGTGACTCTAGAAGTTACCTATTGCACCAAAACCAATTAACTCATGCTTTAGTAACTCGAAAATTATAGATAGACATATCCAAAGGGGATATTGAGAAGTTATTTACAAATCTAATGTGCCATAGTTCGCATTAGAATAGCTAGAGAGGAAATGTACAAAAATAAAAACAGAGGAATATAAATAATGTTGAGATCATATTTGTAGTCTTAAACATTTTCTATCAACGTTCTGATGCTAAGTTTCAAGTTATTTATAGCGAGATAACTGAAATACTGACATATGCAAGCGTATTTGGATTGCAGCCATTTAAATGACAGACCTCCATTCGTAGCTTGACTGAAATCATGCGTTGCAACAAGAATGAATTAGGTTTTAGGCAAAGGTTGTAGAAATATACGTATATGAAAACATGATTTCTTTGAACACTCTATTAAACTTGAACCAATCAAATAACCATAACTTATACAATATTACTGAATTCTGAATTACATGATAATTCATTCTTGGAAGCTGAGATAAACCACCATTTGTGTTGTTATTCATATACTTAAATGAACTAGCCTTAAGTAAACTGTGTCAACAGATTATACAGACCTAACAAAGGTATCAGTCTTTTAAATAACATCACTTTGAATAAAATATGCATTTTAGCTGTTTAGAGTCAATAGGTCAAGGTCACAAAAATATTATGGTGGTTAGATGCTGGTAAAATAAACACTGCCATAAATCATGCATTAACATTTGATTCATCAATGCATGCATATGGTTAAAATTCAGAGGATAAGATACAAATTACTAGAAAACACAGCAAAAGTATGTTAATGTACTGTTCAAGCAAATAAACAAAAGAGGGTTTGATCAGTAAGCAACCGAACTGATATATATATTAGCTCAATTATCGATCTGATGATTACATACAATAACACTGTATTATATCGTAATAGAAATAAAATTATTGGTATCAGAACAGTATTCATCCATTCATGTAAACGTTTTTCAGTAGTATAGGGTTTATGTAGACAAATTAACACGCAAAATTATCTTCTTCATCGATCGGTGATGAAAAAGACAAGTTTTACCTGCATGCCCATTAGCTGAAAAACATAGTGAGTTAAGTTTTATAAATCGGAAGTATGAAATTACATTTCTCACAGATAACTTATATACTAATGATAATAGACAAGAATCAAAATGAGTGTTATTACTGTATTCAAGTTATTTGATAGCTCAAACACTGATAAGTACATACTAAGCCATGATTCAGTGGTTTATTTAGTTGGACCCAGTAGACCCACAAGTTGGAGCTCTATGGAGCCAACTTATCATGGATACATTCGAAAACTTTAGTTGTTTTTTCTTTAGTCGTTTATATGCAGCTGAAATGCTTGTAATGTAGGTTAGTTATGATTAGAAGAGAAACAAGTTATTATATAAGATCAGAGTCACTATTGACTCAGTACGTTATCGGCTTGGTACGGTGACACTTTATAAACAGTGTGATACATTCGCTCTCAGGATTTTCCAGGTTTTTCTGATGCATAACCTTCCTCTTATATTCTATCTTCTACAGTACTTAACTTACGATTGTGAATAAGTTAAAGTGCACTTTTAACATACATCACATTCCTTGACTTATAACATTGGCTTGATATGAAATAGTCAGTCAGCTACAACGTAGGACCAGGCACATATATGCATCGGTCCAAGTTGCCATACCTCGTTAGCACAACAAGATCAACACCGGATTAATAGTAGTTAATTTAGTGTTGGTAGTAGTATATAAATTATAGGTTGTATATAAGGATATAGTATAGGAAGGAAGAGAGATATGAAGCAATTTTAATCTCAAGGTTTAAGGGAAGATAAAGAGTGTATACACCTACGCCATTGTGATCGATTCTGAGCCATGTCACCCAGAGTCTCCAACCATTGGTTACGATAGTCACGCGGACCCCAACCAGGTAGTCTGCATCTACCAACATGGCTCAGACTAGAAGTTAGTGACTTCAAGCACTGATGCCATGTTTTGGTTTGGCCGCCCCTAACTCTCTTCCAACCGTCCCCAATACTAGTCATCATAGCGCGTCGTGGTAATCGGTGTTCAGGCATACGTAACACATGGCCCAACCATCTCAGTCGATGAAGATTCATCACCTCATCAACTGATTTACCATCGTTCCCTAATACCCTGCGTCTAACCTCACTATTACTTACCCGGTTATCCCAGCAGATGCGAGCAATATTTCTAAGGCATCTGTGGTCAAATACTAGTAACCTACGAGTATCTTCTACTCTTAATGGCCATGTTTCACAGCCGTAAAGTAGAACAGAGCGAACTGCTGCGCAGTATACTCGTCCCTTAATTGATAGATGGATATCTCGTCTTCGCCATAGGTGACGTAAGTTGGCAAAAGCCAAACGAGTTTTTTGAATCCGTGCTGAGATTTCGTCGGACACCAACCCATTAGGGCTGATCAGATTTCCAAGATAAATGAAGTTGTCCACGCGTTCGACTACTTCACTCCCTATCCTTAGTTCGGATGTTGACACAGGCCAGTCCTGGAGTAACAATTTACATTTAAATGGGGAGAAACGCATCCCAAACATCCTGGCATTATTACTGAGTTCCAACAGAAGACTCTGCATTTTGCCAGCGTCTTCACCAAACAGGACTATGTCATCTGCGTATTCTAAGTCGCTTAGTGGTCCCCCTGGTAGGAGATCAATTCCTGTAGATTCAGTCGAAGAGAGTGTTATTTCCAGCAACAGGTCTATAATGAAGTTAAACAAAAACGGGGATAGTGGACAGCCTTGACGGACACCACTTGAGGTTGTAAAATCATATGACAGTTCGCCATAAGCTCTTACTCGACTAATAGTGTTCGAGTAAAGAGCCTTCAAAAGGTTTATGTACTTCTCAGGTACACCTTTCAATGACAGACACTGCCACAGAACCTCTCGGTCTACAGAGTCAAATGCTGCTTTCAAGTCAAGAAAAACTATCATTGTCGGACGCCGATAAACGTGTCTGTGCTCTAAAACTTGACGAATGGTGAATATGTGGTCGATACAGCCACGACCAGGTCTGAAGCCAGCCTGATTTTCTCGTGTTTGCAGTTCACGAGTCTTAGTTAGGCGCCCGATAATTATTGAGGCTAGTATTTTAGATGCTATGTTAGTCAGACTAATCCCTCTATGGTTATCGCAGGATGATTTTGACCCCTTTTTATATATTGGGACAATCAGTGATTGTGACCAGTCGGATGGGATTACATCCGTCTCCCAGATTTTAGCCAGAATATTAGTCAACCTAATCGCTAAGATTGGACCACCATATTTAAAGACCTCTGGAGCCAATCCATCAGGACCAGCTGCTTTTCCTCGTTTCAGATTACTTATAGCCTTTTGAACTTCAAGTAGGGTCGGGGGGCCTACTTCAATGTTCCATTTAGCTTTCTGAAGAAGCTCAGAGAGTTTTCTGTAAAAGTCATCTTTTACTTCATCATGGCTGCAGTCAGTGGGAGCGTAGGCAGAAACGACGAAAAGGCAACGACGTGTGTTCCTATCCTTCCGAGTTCTTACGGAGCCATTTAGCCGGACAGCACACAGGCGACTGTTAACGGGGATCCATTCTAGTAGTGCCTGTTCTGCCCTTGTACTTAGTGCTATGCCTACACCTGCAAGTCCGCGAGAACTAGCCAACGGGTCGCCAGATACACGGAGAGTGTACTTCGTTGGCTGTCCATTTTGGCGAGGTGAGGTCAAGTGAATGACCACACTGGGATCCTGTATGCGTGTTTCGGAGACACAGCATACATCAATGGTACGAGATTCTAGAGTTTTAGCTAAGGAGGCCTGTTGACCGATTTGGCATAGGGTACGTACGTTGAAGGCTCCAATGTGTAGTTTGGAGCGAGGTTTTAGTAGACCTGGGACAGCGTTTCGCGCACTAGAATCGTTGGCCATGTTGACACTTGGGGAGGAAACCGAGAGAGGAAGTTTAGTGTTGAAAGTCAAGGTAGAAGGAATAGTAGGAATTGAAGAAGGAGATTGATTATTAATACAGTGGTCTTGAGTGTTGTTAGAGGTATGAGGGCAGTTATCACTTCCCGGTTGCCCACACCGTGGAAGGATTCTTCTAGAGGTACCTGAAAAGGAAATTGGGTTAGAAGTGGTCTTAATGACCTGAGAGCGTGACCGCAGTGCCCAAGGGACAACTGCTTGAGGTCGGTCACACACGACCTTTTTGTGGGTAGTTTTTGTGTTAGCTCCGTTCTTCAAAAAAAAACCTTACCGCCGGAGACGGATATCCATGGGATAAGGCGAGGTGTGCATTTTTAGGGTCGACCTTTTCTAACCCCACCCCTCCTTGTGGGAAGGCAGCATCGCTGTCATGCTGGTTGTCTGAAGGAAACACCTTACTGCTGTCACACCTCTGTACAGTCAGCAGTACGACTTCGCCTTCGGACCTTGGGTTTGCTGCTTTTAGTCTCACCGCTCTTCAACCGACCTGTCTGGCATGGTAGGACCTCGAGGAACGATTGTTCCAGCCAGCATAGCTCGATTGGATCATCACGATAGGCAAGCCCGACCACCACGTCAAGGTAGCAGCAACGATCGGGTGTAGCAGCAACGATCGGGAGATATGAAATAAATTATGATATGAAATAAATTAAAAACAGCTAAAGTGAAACACGAATTCAATGCTTGAAGTCTAGATGATGTACTGAAATGTAAGCCTTAGTTAGAAACTTATTTTATTCTATACAGTTGGTTCTGTTTACAAATCTAAGAAAAGCAAAAATAAAAATCGAGGCAAAATAATATGAATTTGTCTTAGTTCGCGATTTCTTTCAGCTACTTGCACCCATGTTCGTTTGGAGACGTAATCTAATATGAGATAACAGATGTTAGTAACGAGAAAAAGTTTAAATAATAACGATTATCATTATTATGTTTGTCAATAAGCGTGTGTCAAGTCATTGGAAAACGGAAATATAAAATATAGTTAGGTTTAACCACTACTTATATGGAATCCGAGAACTGATAAGATGGATTCAGTAATGATTATAGATTTAATGAGTTTACAAGATGTTGGAGAACTAGTTAAACGAAAATCACTGATGAAAGAATTGATAGCTTTGAAGCAGGTAAAAGAAAAATTAGCAGCGAGTGTATAACACAACAATAACTATAATTAATAATAGTAATAATCATAAATAGGGATTTCACTATGGTTTGGGAATCTATCATGTCAGTGAAGAATTGGACTGGAGCAAGAACAAATAATATAGGAGAACAACATTAGGTTATAACATTTCGCCGTTTCTCATCAGATGCATACAATCTAAACATGACAGTACTGATAATAGTAAAGCCAACTTATGTACTTTCTATAATGATATCGGAAAAGTTCTCATCAATGAAATGAATATAAGAATATTATAGAATACAGAACTAAGAACATAGAAGCAGAATGAGATAATACTGTTATAGTTTTGTAACTCTTAAACAATTGACTAACTGATCTCATTCATAAATGTTTGAAACATAATTTTTTCCTTTCTATGACAATAACTATTAACTTTTACTTCTTTTCTAATCGGTACTCAGCTAGTCAATTCGTACTATCCTACTACATTATTTTTTCATGTTGTAGTTAGTGATAAATTGATAACTGTCTCTTTTTGAACATTTTAATCCAGTCTGGATTTTTCAATCACTACTCCTTGAGTGAAACGTAAATAAGTAGTGTTTCTTTGTCTGTTGATAGTTTGTAAAAACTGACGAACGTTAGTTATATAATGGCTATCAACTTTTGTCTGAGATACCACACTTTAGGGTTGTCGGACCTGATAATCTCAAATTATTTCGAAGGAATTTAGAAATATAAACGTGTACTCTTTATTTTGTTCTCCCAATGTACGCGTTAGGCAAGTACATTCAAATCGGTAAATGCAGTTGAAGGTCTATCCTTTCATTTTATATTATATTTCAATGTTATTTTTAATAAGAACACAAGTTTCAGCAGTTGAAAAGAAGTCATGAGAAAAATGAACTCATACTATGAATAAGGTAGAACACACATTTTCTTAGCTTTATACCTTTAAAGTACAAAAAACACTGATCGAAACTCTTAGTTATCGAATACGTACTATATGTTCTACGTATATAGTTGGAGAAGAGCTAAATGCTTTGCCGAAGACACTTAAGGAGAACAGATACATCGGAGAGTTAATAAATATATACATGATCACGAAGGTTAGGATAGGCGGAGTACAAACAGTGAATCAAAAATCTATGTTCATGCCCCCGCAATTCAGAGGGGATGTAGCTAGTGAAATAATAATCCATAGATTATGTATAACGATCCGAAAAACATTCACCTCCAGGAACTACGACCAGTGTTTTCTGCACGCCCAATGGTGACATAGAGGCTGAAAGATGATTCACCTCGAATGACCACTTCGTTTGTATTTATCAATTCGACTGCTCTTGAAGTACAAGTTATATTGGTTGGAGTACTAGGAATTTACATTTCAGTGCTCACAAAAACCTCCCAGAGTAGCTAAGCAAAGGTCTAGTGAAGAAAGTAAATAACTCGATGTTGTTCCATTTAGTGTGAACTGGTCATAGTACTAGTATAATCTAACCATTATCAATCATTTATCGGGTCAAAGCTCCTTCACAAAAGTGCTTCAAGCAACAGAACCCGTAGTCATTCGGATTAATAAACCGGGGCTATATTAACAAAAAAATCTTGAACAGCTTCTCTTACTTTGACCAACATCAGGGGCAACTAATCAATAGTAATCATACCTGCTGAATAACCTAATATGACCAAAGTGCTTACAGCCTTTTTTAGTGAAATATAAATATCTTTGTCATCTTTATTCACATGTATTTGCATTATTATCATTATTATTGCTTGAACATCACTATTAATCTCACCAATACATGATTATTCTAGTCTAAAGATGTAACTTCTGGAGTTCTAGTGAGAAGCTGTGATCGGTCAGTCACTGTCAGATGTGAGAGAGATATACACTTCAGACAACGGATGAAGGGTTTTCCGAGATCATGGATTGACTAAAGTTAGGCATCAACACCATTGGATCCCGGTTCTAATGGTCTATATGTTAAGTGTTCGTGGGTGAAACTAAAGGCTCTGGGTTTGAGTGCCGCGTGAGGGATCATGGATGTGCACTGTCAAGGAGTCCTGTACTAGTACGAAACGCCCAACTAGTGCTTTCAGGCTTTCAGTGGTGGTTTGGCTTAGATTGACCCATGATTTCAACTGTGAAAATACTACAATCCTCACAAATCTCCTTACTGGTAATATACTTAACACTCACCCCAATTTAGTATTTTTTACTACTTTCATATAACTTAATACACAATATAGTCTTCCACTAAACATTTGGTCGGATTTGTAATTGCATTATTATTTCTCTTACCTTATTTGATCCCTATTTATTCTGATCATGAATCTAATAACTTCATTCATTGTATAAGTTGATTCAAGTTGACACTGCATATTAGTCATTTCAACATACAATTTCCATTTATTTTACAATACTAAATTTACATGACATTACAATAAACGTTATACTTTACCTTACACCTGGCCACTTTTTAGACTAATTATTTTTATTTATCTAATCACATACATATTGGTACAAAGGGCACCGGATACACATGCTCCACACAAAGTAATGAGAATAGGAGGGGAAAGGGGGAAGATGCGTATATATAGGAGAAGGAAAAAAAGAGTAATGATGGGGGGGAACTGAGTGTACAACCAGAAGAACTCTCTCAGTTAAGAAAGTTATAACCACTCTTTATGCAGAAAGTAAAAGAAGGTTACAGCAGGATCGCCACTGGCTTCTCTTCTGAGCCATATCTGATAACGTCTCTAGCCACTGTGTTGCACCATCTCTCGGACCTCAGCCAGGGAGTCGTGAAGGACCATTTTAGACTAATGATTTGGCGATATTATTGTAGAACCTGAAGAGAACTTACTGAAAAGAATATTCTTCGCTCATATATTGGTGTTTTCTTATTATTCAACCTCACTTATAAAGAACTAAATAAATCTTCTTATCATCCACCTGTCGTTTTAATATGGTTATGATTTCGTACCCGAAATATCCCAAAAATCAAACTATTGACTTGTATTACTAAGGCATATAATCGACAGAACATCATCTAGATCATTTAAAAGAGTGATTTAAAAGAGTGAGTGACAAGAAAACGTTATCTGAACAATAGACTCTCATTTAATTTGTTGATGGCTGATAGATTACAGTTGTGTTTTTGATAGACTCACCCTGACAGCCTACAATTTTTCAAATTCCTTATTTCTGAACATCAAACATAATTGATGAAAATAAGTATAAATGGTTACGCATTTGTATAGGATAATTCGACTTGACATTGGGATTGTTAACTATTTTGAGTGTTCACATTAAAATCATAACGTTTTATGACCATGACAGCTTTCAAGTTTAATGAATAAAGAAATTTAACTTAGCGTTAATTCAATATTTTGGAATGATGACTTTTGTCACATTTATAAGATCGTATAATTATTTTTCGAAAATGTGTGGTGGACTTAACAATGAGTCACACTACTGTCCTAATATAACCCTGTAAACTTTCAAGAAAACCGTAATAATGGAATGGAAAACATTATTTTTGGCGTCACACAATGGTATGTATTCTGTTAACAAGTATATGCTGGTTGTAGAAGATCACTGACGAAATTATACGATAAGATTGTATTGGATATTTTACTTGTCCAATGTAATTTCGTTAATTGCCAAATTTCTATTACTAATAAAAGTGAACAGTCAAAACTAAATCCCAAACAAATTCAACTAACCAACATGACTATAAGAATCAACAATATAAAGCGCATGTCAGTATTCACTTTCTCATTTACCAGGGTTGTAGAATTTTATCTAAACCACGAACTTTCCAATTGTAACATTGGTATTTCATTAACTAAGCTATCAATTCTGTCTTTATAGTGACCTCAGCATTCTAATTCATTCTTGTACAATTTTTCTAACTATAAAATTATTCAACAACCGTAAACCATTGTGGAATTTCCACTGCCATTCTTAATTACAGTAGGATTTAACGAAGTATGAAACTATGTTTTTAACAAAACTGGAAATCTAAGCACAAGAACTATAGCTCAAAAGAAACAGGCAGAATCGAATAATGATAAGCATGAGACAGCATTACCTTCAAAATAAAGTGAGAAGATGAAAAATAGATGCAACCGTGTTGTTAAGGTCAATTTGAACCAATATCATTGTAGTCACTTATTAATCATGAAGTCTACATTTCCCATCATTGTATGTTGTTCAGTGATTCAAGTGTAATGAGAATTACTGATACTTTAGCAACATATTGTGTTTATTGTATGAACAATTATCGTAATTACAAAGAAAATCTACCATTCAAGTAATTTAATGATATACTTTTGTCTAGAGATTGCATATTAGCAATAAATTATGTAATTGTATGAAGCAGATATTAAAGCTATGATTACGTAGAATCTAATCCAATAAGTTTTGCAATCATCCATATTTTCGGGATTTAATATGTAAAGATTTTTTAAAGGGCTTATTTCTATACTAATAAAGTGAAAATTCCCATTTTGACATTTGATAAATAAAAAGGAACGAATCGAGCGAAGAAA
>NC_031495.1:53195238-53209984 GCF_000237925.1 Schistosoma mansoni
CCTTCTCTTCCAATTAGTGTTAGTTTATAATCGATGTCATTATATAATTATTACGTAACGTATCTACTCCATGAGTGTTATTTAATTATTGTAAATCATATATATATTAGTGTAGAGCCATGATGAAAAACTAATTGAAAAGAAATTTCTTCGCTCGATTCGTTCCTTTTTATTTCTATTCATAAAAGTATACACAATTTTTATGGACGTTTAAAAAATAATGAAATGTAATGGAGGTGTGTCATTAGAGTTTTAATTCTATACTCATTATTTAGTTTAAGTCTCATAGTTGCTTATTACATAACAGATTTAGAGTGTAAAACATAATATAGACCTTTATGAAATTGTACAAGATATTAGTTTTCCTACCATACTTACCTGGATGACAATATAGTTAAGTATCAGTTACATATTGGTAATAATCAATAAATATTACAATCGTTAATAAGTTTGGACATTACTCAGGTTTCTCTGAATACCTGACTCATGCATTATACTAACAATTCAAAATGAAAAGAATCACCTTTCAATCCTTAAATTAAACTAGATGTTAAACATGAATTCGGGTGAAAAAAATTACTTTTGGTAAATTCTATACAATAGTACTAACAATTTATAAACTTACCCTGGATCATTTGAATCAGCGGTAGATTCTATGACGAGAGATGTTTGTCGTTTGGTTAATGCTAATTTTGTATAAGATTCAGTTAGACTTTCTGTTGTTGTCGTTGAAGTAGTTTCTGGACATAATGCCTCACCGTTACTACTACTTGTTGTACTTGTTCCATTACTATTCATATCACCAACAGCTGAATCATCTGATGGACTAGCACTTGGTTTTGGACGATTAAGAGTCATTTCGGATATATATATATATATTTATTTTAAAGATTGATAATATTAAGTTCCCAAATCAATTTAATTTGAAAAATTTACAAATCCCAGAGTGTGTTAGTTATAACAAATTGTTATGAGTAACAATTATGAAATTAGTTAAATCTATTTACACAACAATTAGAAGCATGGAATAACTACGCCACTAAATGATAAATACTACAAAGCAACTAATACGCTGTTAACTAAAGCGTATTGTAATATATAATTGTAAAATGTGTTCTTATTTTGGTAAAGTTATACAAACTGATGCATTCTTAATCAAAAGATAAATAATAACCAATCGTTAGACAAGAATTTTATGAAATGTCATGAATTCTAAAATATTACTGGTTTATAATGATGTAGTTTAGTCAAATATTCTAAATGAATAGACCAATCATAATTCATTAAAATGGAATGAATTTTAAACTATACATCTCATATCAATTGGATAATGAATTTTTAAACATTAGAATATGAATATAATTCATATAATTCAGCCAAGTGGATAAGGCGATGGCGTTTGAAGCGAACGGTAATGGGTTCGAGTCCCAGGGTGAACATCGACTCTGAGATGCAGGTACATCCAGGTGACGAGTCCCAAATAGGTCGAAACGCGCGTCCTGGATTCCACTACTAGTCACTATCCATCTTTGCTTACAATATAATTCAATGTTTAAATATTTTCATCCAAATAAAATTGATATTAGAGTTCAAAGATTAGCAAGATGAAAAATTTCAAGTTTTATAAAAAATAAACATTAAAAAAAAATTAGGTTAAATTTAGGTGTAATTAATCAATACAGTTTTGTATCTATGGTTTGTTATATTTTAATAACTATGGTAACATTCCCTAAATAACACTAATAATAGTATTATAGAATATTCGAAATATACCCATGATATTATTAGACTAGTAATATTTTATATATGAAACCGGAAGTATTTAACAACCATAGAGCTTCAAGTGAAACAGTTTCCATATATATATATATATATATATATATATATATATCAAAGTTGACATAATGATTCATGTTTATTTTTCTGATATTTTTCTGATAGAACAATAGATTATCAAAAACTTGTATCTTCATACTTGATATTCCTATTCGTATCGTTTGGCACAGTGACTTCAGTCAAATGATGTTTTTTTCAAAAAAATTACTTTTCAAAAACATCAGAAAACTAATATGAAGCATTAAGAAACCACGTTACCAAGTGATGAGACTTTTTTGTAAGCAACTCTAAATTCAATAAGTATTCATAAAGCGCCAGATCATGTTTTTCATGAATTCGGCTATTGTATTTATTTATAACTAATCAGCATATTATATCTATATTTGTCAAGGGAGCCCTTGCCTTTACTAAACTATTGACACCTCGTATGCTTTATAAGTCAAAACAATCTTTAAATAAGCCAATATAAGCTGAAAATTATTGCACCATTTTCAAGAATCATCGAAGGAAGTTAACAATTATTTCGAAGCCATCAGTAAACACGATACTTCAAAATGAATATAACCCTGAAAAATTTGAAAATTGAATTTTGACTAATGATAAATGGTCAAAATAGTTTTGTAGAACTATATGTGTAAGTTTGATTTCAATCGTCACAAAAATAAGGAATTGATATGAAAATCGAATTGTTGACAACAATAATTTATTCGTGACTTGAATCAACCATATTCATCTAACAAGTCAGGTTAAGTTAATAAATCACTTAAAAATTAATAAGATTCATGCCACAATAAGGTTATAGTAAACTTAAAGTCAAGAATGGTGGTGATATATATATATAGTCCTAGCTTATATCTTATTGAGGTTGAAAAATTTATTTACTACTGAAAATCTACGTTCATTACTGATAAGAAATAATATTTATCAGATCTAGTTACTGACACAACGGTCAATGCCAGTGGCTAGCGGTAAAATGTTTGACAAACATGTTATATGACCTATCATCTTAGTTAATTGTATTTACGTTTGAATAATCAGTGTTCGTTATTGTATGTCTGGCATTCAGATAGTATACTTATGTGTATGTACAAGTTAGGGTTACATAAAGCTTATGAAGAAAATTGATTCTACGTATACTAATTAATGTGCATACTTGGTATTTTGAGACAAGTGATAAAAAACGAAAGTTACTGGATTTCAATGTCATAAATCGTCAATAACCTTAAGGTGACAAAAAAATACATCTTTGCTTATAAAGCTTGTGACGTAAGGCAATATCGAGGTAGTCTGCACAGGATGTACATATGCCAACAAGAGACAGATCAATTACAGTCCTAAACAATGATTGAAAGATACTCGTAAACATCACCAAGTGAATATAACTTCACCCCATTGCACAAGCAAGCGGCTATCAGTACTCAGTAGCTAAGTGGATAATGTGATGGTTTTCGAAGCGAACGGTAATGGGTTCGATTCCCAGAGTGAACATCAACTCTGAGATGAAGGTACATCCAGCTGACGAGTCCTAAACAGGACGAAACATGCGTCCTGGATTCCACTGCTAGCCACTATCTATCCGTTTAATGGCTTAACGATTTCCTGTAAACATCCAATCACCAAATCAGTACACTTCAACTGCATTATCAGATCAGCATTGCCTACTAAAGAAAAAAAGACAATATTTGATAAAAATGGGTCATTCAATGCCACATTCTTTGATTAATGAGCTTGTCCGCAATACAGTTATAGTTCAGCGGGGTTATGGTGATAAACAGATTACGAAATCTTTAATAATAATGCAGATGTATAGTATACTTAGTACCTTTAATTTTCAAAATGCTTCTTGAAATTCATACTTTCATCAAGCGAAGCATATATCATAGTTTAGATGTTTTTTTCTTCAGTTAGTTTTTATCCTGTTAAATAATTATCTTCTTAGACTGGGTATGTTCTCAAGTTAACAAGAAAAATACAGATGGTGTTTATGATAAGGGAAGTTTAGTGCAGCACTGCGTTCGTATCCCATTGATCAATGTGGAATTATATAGTGTAATCTAGCTGGACTTTAAAACATATTGTAGTTGATATCGAGAATTTTTCATCTAACCTGATGATGAATAGTCTTTTATTTAAATAAATGTAGTCAACATTTCAATGTATACAAAAACGAAGTCGATATAAACCATTAAGATGTGGATTCATCACGAAACATGATTTTTTGTTTTACACTGGTCAAAGTGGTCTCGTCAATTTGTGTTGATGAGGAATATCAAACCAAGAAACTGATCTTCAATACATAATGACATTATATGACTTTCAACCTGAGACTTATCTCTGAAGAAAACAATTTTCTAATTATATTACTTACTTACTTACGCCTGTTACTCCCAATGGAGCATAGGCCGCCGACTAGCATTCTCTAACCCACTCTGTCCTGGGCCTTCTTTTCTAGTTCTATCCAGTTCTTGTTCATTCTTCTCATGTCTGTCTCCATTTCTCGGCGTAATGTGTTCTTTGGTCTTCCTCTTCTCCTTTGGCCTTCAGGATTCCATGTGAGGGTTTGTCTTGTGACGCAATTGGGTGATTTCTTGAATGTGTGTCCTATCCACTTCCAGCGCTTCTTCCTGATTTCTTCCTCTGCTGGAATCTGGTTTGTTGTCTCCCACAGTAACTTGTTGCTGATAGTGTCTGGCCATCTGATCCAAAGTATCTTGCGTAGACAGCTGTTAATAAACACTTGTATCTTCTGGATGATGGCTTTCGTAGTTTTCCACGTCTCCGCCCCATACAGTAGAACTGTCTTCACATTTGTATTGAAAATTCTAACCTTGGTGTTGGTCGACAATTGTTTATAGCTCCAGATGTTTTTCAGTTGTAGGTATGCTGCTCTTGCTTTGCCGATCCGCGCCCTCACATCTGCATCTGATCCACCGTGTTCATCAATGATGTTGCCCAGATATGTCAAGGTTTTAACATCTTCCAAAGCTTCTCCGTCAAGTGTAATTTGATTGGTGCATATTGTATTGTATCGGAGAGTCTTGCTTTTCTCTTTGTTTATATTGAGACCTACTGCTGCTGAGGCTGCTGCTACACTGGTCGTTTTCTCCTGCATTTGTTGTTGCGTTTGTGATAGAAGAGCCAGATCATCCGCGAAGTCTAGATCGTCCAGCTGCATCCTGCCTGTCCACTGTATCCCGTGATTTCCTCCAGTTGTTGACGTCTTCATGATCCAGTCGATCACCAGGAGAAAGAGAAAGGGTGAGAGTAAGCAACCTTGTCTAACACCGGTCTTTACATCAAACGATTCGGTGAGTTGTCATCAGTGGACGATTTGGCAGTTTAGTCCATCATAGGTGTTCCGTATGATATTGACTATCTTCACAGGCATGCCGTAGTGTCGAAGAAGCTTCCATAGTGTCGTCCTGTCCACGCTATCAAATGCCTTCTCGTAGTCGATGAAGTTGATGTAGAGTGATGAATTCCTTTCGATTGATTGTTCCACAATGATACGTAGAGTTGCTATTTGATCTGTGCACGATCTATCCTTACGAAATCCAGCTTGTTGATCTCGAAGTTGGGCGTCCACGGAATCCTTCATCCTGTTTAACAATACTCTGTTGAAGACTTTTCCTGGTATTGAGAGAAGAGTGATGCCCCTGTAGTTGTCGCACTTGCTGAGATCGCCTTTCTTTGGTATCTTGATGAGAAGTCCTTTTTTCCAGTCTATTGGTACTTGTTCTTCATCCCAAATCTTACTAAAGAGGATATGGAGTATCTTGACAGTTGCTGCTACATCTGCTTTCAGTGCCTCTGCCGGGATGTTGTCTGGTCCCGCTGCTTTGCCGCTCTTGATTTGTCTAATGGCCATGCTGATCTCTTCAATTGTTGGTGGGTCAGCATCGATTGGGAGGTCCGTGGGTGCTGCTTCGATGTTGGGTGGGTTCAGTGGGGCTGGTCGATTCAAGAGTTCTTTGAAGTGTTCTACCCACCTGTTTCGTTGTTCTTCAATGTCGGTGATTACTTTGCCTTCCTTGCTTTTCACTGGTCTTTCTGGTTTACGGTAATTTCCAGCAAGTTTCTTTGTTGTATCATACAGTTGTCTCATGTTTCCCTCTCTTGCAGCCTTTTCCGCTGTCATCACTAAATCTTCCACATATTTACGTTTGTCGGTTCTGATGCTCCTCTTCACTTGCTTGTTTGCCTCTGTGTATTCGGCTTGTGCCTTGGCTTTTTTCGCTCTGGTTCGGCTGATATTGATTGCTGCCTTCTTGTTCCTCCTTTCTTCAATTTTATCCAGTGTACCAACAGTGATCCATTCCTTGTGATGGTGCTTCTTTTGGCCCAGAACCTCTTGACATGTTGAAACGACTGCCTCCTTGATACCTTTCCAGTTGCTCTCCATGGTAGTCCCCCCTCCATTGAGTAGATCATGAAAGGCCTGGAACCTGTTGCTGAGGGCTATGTTGAATTTGTTGAGTTTGTCAGCATCTCGAAGAAAGGCCGTATTAAACTTTTGTGATGTTGTCCGCGCTGTTGTCCAGTGCTTCTTGAGTTTTAGTTTCATCTTGGCGACCAGCAAATGATGATCGGATGCTATATCAGCTCCTCTTCTGGTTCTCACATCCTCCATCGTCCTCCTGAACTTTTTGTTGATGCAGATATGGTCGATTTGATTCTGTGTAGTGTGATCCGGTGAAATCCAAGTGGCTTTGTGTATGTTTTTGTGTGGGAATATGGTGCCACCTATTACCAGTTTATTGAAGGCACATAGGTTTGCAAATCTCTCACCATTTTCGTTCCTTTCTCCCAGTCCATGTCGTCCCATGACGTCTTCGTATCCAGTGTTGTCCTTTCCAACCTTGGCATTGAAATCTCTCATCAGAATGGTCAGGTCCTTGGTTGGGCACTTCTCGAAGATCGACTGCAGTCTATCATAGAATTGGTCTTTAGCATCTTCATCGTAGTCGTTGGTAGGAGCATAGCATTGGATGATGTTCATTGTAATGCACTCTCTCCTTGTTTTGAAGGAGGCTTGGATGATCCTTGGTCCATGAGATTCCCATCCAATAAGTGCATTTTGTGCTTTTCTGGACAGCATCAATGCAACTCCTTGTGTATGTGGGGCATTTTCTTCTTCATGACCGGAGTATAACAGAAGTTCTCCTGAAGACAGTCGTTGTTGTCCAACCTGCGTCCAATGTGTTTCGCTGATTCCAAGCACCTCCAGGTTGTATTTTCTCATTTCTGCAGCAATTTGGAAAACTCTTCCGGTCTCCCACATTGTTCGGACATTCCATGTACCTATAAAAATTGTCGCTCTGGTTGTTATAAGGTGCATCGGTCTCGCGACTTCCGAAAAATTTCGGCTTTCATCATGAGATGTCATAATTATTCCTTCAACTCCCAGGGCAGAGTTTAAATGGTTTGAATGATTTTTTCTGGTTAGCGTTTTTTAGCGAGTTGATTTTCTACGGGATGGGGTCGCTAACCCCATGCCCAACCCTCCTCCTTTGTGTGGGCTTGGGACCGGCAGTAACCCCCAGAGGAGCTACAGGCGGAGTTAACTATATTATTACCTCAAAAAAGAAAAAGGTATATAGACAAATGCTGTTAACTTCATAAACTACCATTATAATTATAAATGAAATACATTCGATTCTATAAAATTTAACTTTGCTTCATTTAGAAGAATGCAATATAATAATAAAAAAAGGGTATGAACATATTCATTTTTTATGGTTCATTGAACAATTGAAATTACAGTTTTAAACAACGAAACTTATTTTAAAAATAAAAAAAGATTTATTAATTGGATAGTCATCCATAACTAACTGAAATGATAATTAAACATGTTTCAACATGAATTATTATTTTTATTATTCAATATCTTAACTAAACCTTAGATAACAATGAAATCAGTATATATATATATATATATATATATACCAATTAGACGATTTGGACGATCTCATACATCCGAGCAAATACAAACGAAGACAACAAATGTAGCAGCAGCCTCTGTATCAATAGGACTCAACATACACAAAGGGAAAAGCAAGATTCTCAAATACAACACAGAGAACACCAAGTCAATCACACTTGATGGAGAAACTCTGGGAGAGGTGGAAACATTCACGTACGTATCATTGGTAACTTATCTTTTTATTTGTTGTGTGAGTACTGGTTTGGTTGGAAAATTACGTGTAACTTGACGGCGTGGAGCGCCCTTTCAATAGATGTCTATCTATTAATAGATAAATAAACTAAAAAACATAACGAAATAACAGCTATCCACGGAATGCAGTGGACAACTTGGATGCAACTAAACGATTTGGACTTCGCAGATGATCTAGCTCTTCTATCCCATACAAATGAACAAATGAAGGTGGAAGCAACCAGTGTAGTAGCAGCCTCTGCATCAGTAGGCCTCAACATACACAAGGGAAAAGCAAGATTCTCAAATACAACACAGAGAACACCAACCCAATCACACTTGATGGAGAAACTCTGGAAGAGTTGGAAACATTCACGTAACTGGACAGCATCATTGACAAACAAGGAGGATCAGATGCAGATGTAAAGGTGAGGATTGGCAAAGCAAAGACGGCATTCCTACAATTGAAGAACATATAGAACTCAACACAACTCTCAACTAACTTCAAAGTGAGAATCTTCAATACGAACGTCATGAGAGTTTTACTGTACGGAGCTGAAATGTGGAGAACTACTACATCCATCATCAAGAAGGTACAAGTATTTATAATTAGTTGTCTACGCAAAATACTCAACATTCACTGACCGGTTACTATCAGCAACAGCGTTTTACTGGAGAGGACAAACCAGCTTCCAGTTGAAGAGAAAATTGAGAAAAGACGTTTGAAGCTGATAGGACATGCATTGAGGAAATCACCAATGTGCATCACGAGGCAATCCCCAACTTGGAATCTGGAAGGGAAGCGGAAAAGTGGAAGACCGAAGAACACATTAAGTCTGGAAATAGAAGCAGATATGAAAAGGATGAATGTTAACTGGAAAGAACTAGAAAGGATTGCCCAGGACAGGGTTGGATGGAGAATGCTGGTAGGCAGCCTATACTCCTCCACGAGGGGTAACAGGCGTAAGTAACCAAGATCATTCTTAACATTTTTAATAGTTGAGATCATGAGTCAATTGAAGTTAGACCATCATGGAAAACCTGGAAGCACTGGACTGCCATTTCGTCCTATTGTGATTCATGATCTGAACTATTAAAAATTACTATAATATCCACAACAACCCCTTCTGATAACAATTCTTCATATATTTCAATTGAAAAATTATATTCTATTTATAATTTGTTGCTACTTTATTTATATAAAATTACCCTTATTTTTATTATATAAATTTTTGTTTTAATATATATGGAAATATCTTTTTTGATCACATTTTAAGTGATACTGTAATTATTTATTTACACATATATCTATGTTTACTAATTTATTATCAATACAGTTTTAGAGCTTTAGTAAATGATGTTGTTAAACTTAGGGATTAACATCGTTGAATGCCGGCTGGCTCAGTGGTCTAGAGGTTAAGTGCTCGCACGCGAGACTGATAGGTCCTTGGTTCGAGTCTCGCGAGATGGGATCGTAAATACGCACTATTGAGGAGTCCCGTACTAAGACAAAACGGTCGTTCAATGCTTCCAGGTTTTCCATGGTGGTCTAGCTTCAATTGACTCATGAATTCAACTATAAAATTATTAAAATTTCCACAAAACCCCTTCTGATAAAATGATGTTGTAAAAAACAAAGTTTCTGTACCGATTAGTCTTGAATAAAAACAATACTTACAGGAAATTATTACTTGAGCATTTAATTTATCCATTTTTCGGAAATCCATTTATATCTAGAATAATAAAAACTAGATATGTACAAAGGCTAAGATAAAGAATCTTCATAATTTTTATAATAATGTAATTTGTACAAATAGTAGTATAATTTAATGATAGTGTTTAGTGTGTTCTGATTTTCAATAGTTCCAGAACTTAAATAATTTGATGACTGACTTCAAAGTAGTTGGTCTAACTGTCAAATTAGGTGTATCAATATCTATGGATTTGACAATTTTAGGAATGGAACAGGAGCCAGCCAGGAACATTGCTTGCACGTAAATGTGTACTCGTGAATTTCGAATAAATGTGACCATAGAGAAGTCTTAGTATTTCACGAAGTAGTTTTCAAATGCTTCCTCGTTTTCATACCTTCTGTAAGTGAGGGATGTTGGTGTCAGAAACGTCATTAAAATAATGCATAGTTATATGTTATTTGAACAATATCTATCTGTTTTACGAATGCTCTTTAATACAACTGTACAATGTTTGTAAATAAAATCATAGTTACAATTTCCTTATTTCTTTCTCAACGTTGCAGAATATTTACGGGACAGAATAATTGAGATAAATGAAATTTTCACGAATCAGTCCAAGCCAGACCACCATTGAAAACCTGGAAACACTTGACAGCCATTTCGTTCTCGTATGGAAATCCTCAGAAGTGCGCATCTACGATCCCGTATGTGGGACTCGAACCTATGACCCTTGGTCTCGCGCGCGAACACTTAACCTCAAGGCCACTGAGCCGGTATTCGACGGTGTTAATGTCTAACTTCCGTCAATCCTTGATTTAGCACAACCCCTCATCCATTGTCTGAGATAGATAACTATGTTACACTAGACACCTTCTGGGGAGTCCCATACTAGGACGAAACGCCCGTCAAGTGCTTCCAAGTTTTTACTAGCGGTCTAGCTTAGATTAGCTCGTAAATTCAACTTTGAAAATACTACAATCTCCACAAATCCCATAAATTGACAAAATAAAATTCTTTTAAGATGAACTTGAAGGTTTTATTTCTTCATCAATGCTGAGTTTAGGAATATGCACGTGACACATAATGGACGATGAATAATCGATGATTAAATGATTGATGATCTTTATCCCATTCTTAGCTGCTCATATTGCTTATTTACCTTAATTTAATTTTAGATTAACTTCAACCTTTTTATTTTCAAGTTTTTATTATGTTGTTTTATCAATCTTTATTTAATTAAAAAAAATGGAAGAGTTTTCTAAGAAAGAGTGACATTGAAATGTGAAATAATTTAGAAAAGTTATGGAATAGTTTAGTTAAAGTGCCATTTGATGAATCAAACAGATTATTTCTATCAAATGAGAAAATACTGGACTAATTAAACTAAAGTTAGATTATGTGAATATTGTTGATATACTGGAATTTGGCTAAACCAAAATTTGGACACATATAAGTTAATGTATACATTTTATCAATATACTTTTCATCTACAGTCTATTTATGATTTACGTTTTTGGCATTAACATTATTCTACAACATAGGAATGTGGTCCTTTATTCAAAAAACAAACTAGATCAAAATGTGCACACCAAAAAACTATTCGCGGTTTTTTATTCAATGAAGGGTTAACAAACGAAACCGTCAAATTTCCTACCCCTTCCAGCCAGACAAGTTGGTGAAGCCTAGTAGGCCCTTCTCGAGGCTGCATCAAAGCACGGTACAACTACCGGGACTCTATGCTGTTTTTGCATTTTTTTTTGGGGGGGGCAATTTTTTAACCAATAGAAATTGTGCAATGATTCTTTGTAGCTTTCGTAATCAGTTATAGGTATAGGTAGAGTGGATGGTAAGCCCGATCTCCACCACCCAAGTTATCGCTCACGTTAGTTTATGGGATCAGTCCCATTATCCAGGAGGCACGACGAGGACGTGTGAGTCGGGTTTCACCTCCTTCAAAACTTTGCAGCTTATTTTGATTTAATTACATACATTTTTAAGTTCAGACACATTTATCTTTTCGATAATTTCCCACTACAGTAGTACACGGATAATTACGACTTAAAGATGATGTTATTGTGTTATGAATGCATACAGAAATGAGATTAGCCTTGATTTAAGTCCGTGGTGTTATAGCAACTATCCTACAATCGGTTTTGAGCATGGTCAATTTCGGTTAAGCTTTTATATTAACTAACTTAACAGACATCGTCATTTGGATAATAACACTTTACATATTTCTTTGTACTGTTATGACCACTAGAGTATATGACACTCTAGTCAAAATGTTGATTGCTTAAGTATCATTCGATGACTCATACACCTTCCCATATATGTATGCACGCAAATCCTATTATTAGCTTTTGCTTTGTTTCGCTGTGCCCTTACTCAATTTGACTATAAATTGCCTATGTAATTGCTTGCTCCCACTGCTCGCTGATATTTGCCCATGTGCTCATAGATTTCTGGCCTGTGTCATTTGACAATAAACTGTAGTTGCTGCTTCCCTTTGCCTCCTGATTTTATGCGCCGTTAAGATTCGTATTATGACGGTTACCGAGGCAAACGATTAACGAAGCACGGCATATATTATACATTTATGAAGTAAATAATTTATTTAAGTTAATAGTATAGGTAGTATTGCCCTTGTTAAAAATATGATCATATAAAAAGTCGGTGATATAATATACTTCAAAAGAATAAGAAGTCCTAGTTTAAAATTCTGTCATAAATACAGACCCCATATTATAAAATTTACTAATTGAAGAAAAATGATTCCATATCAAATCTAAAATATTGCACAAGTTACGGAAGTTTTAAATGAAGGCTAAACTCATTTAATTAATAAATCTTTGTAGAAGATCTGTCGAGTCAAAGTGCTAAAAAGGTGTTAATGTAACCACTAAGAAGTTTTAAACAAATTACCAATTAAAACTACTTTACGTATTTCACTACAGTTCTATGACTTAATGTAACACCGTCTTGTTTATCGACGTTTTTGCCTTTCTTACTTTTAACACATAAGTTCTATAGTTGAATCCATGAGTCAATTACAGCTAGACCACTATGGAAAACCTAGAAGCACTGGACGGCCGTCTCATCCTATCTTGGGACTCCTCAACAGTGCGCATCCATGATCCCGCCTCACGAGATTAAAACCCAGGACCTATCAGTTTCGCGAGCGAGCGCTCAACCTATAGACCACTGAGCCGGCCGGCGTCCAACCGTGGTAATACCCAACTTCAACCGATCTACGAAATTGAACAATCGTCTACCATTGTCTTCAGTGAGTTACTATTTCACAACAGACCTGGTTGAACTCCACTAGTCATAATTACTTTCTTAAAAAATCGCTTGGTTTTTAGATTCAACATTTACTCTGTCATCTTGTATGAAACTTAAGATTTGTTTATTGTTAACTAATTTAAATTTTTCTGCAACTTTAGCCATGCAATAACACCTGTTTTATAATATATCAAGGTAAATTTGGCATTCATACACATAAACCATTATAGATTGACATAATTTATAGGGATAATTATCATTTGAATAAGAAAGTAGAATAGTATGGTAAATATTAGTCCTGTTGTCAGGATGAAATAGACAAACAAGCTTGTTTTCTTTAATGTTAACATCGAGGTGTAGAAGGAAATATTTTCGTTCAATAAAAAAAATGGATGTAAACCAAATTTACAATTATCTTATGATTGGTTCGACCTCAGTTTTTATATTTGTAATCAATGATTTTATAGTAAAACAAAGAAGATATATTAACAATTAATGATTGACCGATCCCCTGATTTACAGCATAAAAAATTTACAGTAGTAAAACTAGCTTGTTGATCTTATGTGTGTGTGAAAATGTATATTCTTTGCTATATAATATATTAATTAAAGGATTGATTGTTAATATCAATCATGCTATCAATGAGCAAACAGTGTTTGACAAAAATTAGTAATGACCATATTCATCACACGCCAAAAATTATTTCCATGTTCGGTTCCTCAACTCTCATCAATTTGGTAATCACATTAGACTTAGCTATAAATTCCATATTTAACTCAAAAACGGATGGCTAGTCAGAGTACTTACGAGGATATCGACCAACTGACTGACATTTCACATTCAAAAATATGGATAACAAAAAATTCACCTTAAGAAGAGTTGCACGGCGGCTGGCAGTGGAGCACAAGATTTGCGTTTCTTTTTATTTGTATATATCTCAACCCATATTGATGCTGACACAGGGAATATAACCCAGTACCTTTCATTTCTAACTCCCAACACGTTATCCATTTAGTGATCCGCACATGATGTACATATTGCCAAAAGTGACTACTCAATTACATTAGGAATTCTAATAGAATATCAAACCATAGATCATTTCTTAGAAGAAAATTATCTCGACGATTACACTTTCTCTCTTATGCTACCTCATATAGATTAATTTTCACTGTAATTTCATTAGTACATCTCGGATTTGGCAAAACAATTGGATGAAAAATAAACTATAGAAAGTGTAATACCAATCACTTGTAAATTGTTTCTATACCTTTAACCATTTATAACAGTCAACTTATTAGAGAATAGGCTACTCAGCTTTGTTTCAGAAATATTCTATTCATGTACCTATTGAATTTTATGAAATGTAGTATATTTTAATTATAGATTTTATTCATATGAGTAACTATATTAAATCCAGAAAGTAAAAAGTACTCAAGATAACTTCTCTGACTTTCTGGTATTATGATTGCAAGTCTGAAAATTTAGAAATTTGCCTTTTAAAATGAATGTTTAGTAAAAATACATCAGAAGGGGTTTTGTGGAGATTTCAGTATTTTTCATAGTTGAAATCATGAGTCAATTGAAGCCAGACCACCATGGTAAACCTGGAAGCACTGGACGGCCGTTTCGTCCTATTACGGGACTCCTCAGCAGTGCGCATCCACGATCCCGTACTCGCGAGATTCAAACCCAGGACCTACCAGTCTCGCGCCAGAGCACTTAACCGATAGACCAATGAGCTGGCATCCGATGGTAGGTCCTGGGTCGAATCTCACGAGA
>NC_031495.1:53210184-53255465 GCF_000237925.1 Schistosoma mansoni
TAGACCAATGAGCTGGCATCCGATGGTAGGTCCTGGGTCGAATCTCACGAGATAGGATCGTGGATGCGCACTGCCGAGGAGTCCGACAATAGAACGAAATGGCCTTTCAGTGTTTCCAGGTTTTCCATAGTGGTCTAGCTTCATTTGACTCATGATCTCAACTATAAAAATGCATCAATAGAGTTTATGGGTCCTTTTTTCCTAGTTTGGCAGACAATATTTCAATAATATCGCTACTATCTTAATCGTTCACATATATCTACGATGTCAGATGGATGTGTTCAAATGAAATATAAACCAGAAAAGTTTGAGCTTTGATAATTTAATAAATTCAATCAACTCTCATAATTCTATTGGGAAAATTGTTTTTATCTTATTGTTTTTCAATACCCTTTCAGATTATTATAAAATTCAATTTCGATACTTGATTCACTTTGATAATAAAGTAATATCTGTTTATTTTAAGTAATGCCTAACATAACTCTGCTGAGTTCATAGATGACATCTTGGTGAAAATACTTTTACCTCTGAATTGTCGTAATACAATTTGCAGATCTTTAAATTTACTATTAAACAATTATTGATAGAAATCATGCATATCATAGCGTAGAAGACAACAAGAGAAACATAAGAAATAAGGATCAGTGGACTGCTGTTCTACATTATTTCATGCATCTCAACGAGAAATTTCTTATTGTTTTAGTCATGATAAAATATACCACTGAAATAAGGAATTACAAAGAAAGAATTTTGTTTTGCAGAGAGTTGTTTAAATTTCACAACAACATAAGACGTGTTTGTAATAAACCGGTATCTAGGATGTTTTGATTATTTTTTGGTTAGAAAATTGATGTATTATGTCAAATGAACATTATAAATGACCTTAAGTTTACATATGTATTTATATGCATATATATCCATATATTCATGTATAAATTAGTTAAGACATGTTCTGTCAAGTACAGTTAAATTTATCTGATAAACCCTTTTATAACAACAGAATTACACTTCAAGTGAACCGATACTCACAATTCTTAATAGAGAACAGATAAAACATGATAACTTCTATCCATATAGTTCAAATCTTTCATAATTGTATCATTATGGAAGAAAGCTTCATTTAGCTATAGAATAGGAATTTTGCTAAACTTAAGTATGATGATTTATGGTGTAGGTCGAGAATCTTGAAAAACCACCAGGCTGGCGCTCGCCTTTCTAACAAAATGAGGTCAGTTAATACAAAAAAAGACTACATTCTAAAGGGTTCGGTACTTTCTCAATAGAAAAATATGATAAGAGTGTAACTTAAACGAGTAAAGTTGGTTTGAAGCATGATAAATGTTACACAGTTTAATCCTCACAAGGAGTTTGCTTCCAAAAGGCTGTTCCGCACTTGCAGTGATACCAGTAAGTAGTTAAAGCAATCACTTCGCTAGCTTAAGCGAATGCCAACTAGTAAATATGAATATTGTTTGTACTGTAATACGGACAACTTAATTCAAAACCTTTCAGTAATAATTTATTGTCTAAATTACATCACGGCTACATCCCAATGTTCTCAAGCGTATAGTTTGCATTACCTACCCATTTTAACATAAGCAAATTATTCAGTGCTTCCAGGTTGATATAAGTCTAAAATGATCACTGCTTTCAGATCATTGATAAGTTCATAGTTTTGAGAAAGTTAATAAAATTGTCTTTAGACTTTATGAACTTTTTAAATTTAACTAACCAAAATAATAATTTATTCTCGTTTATGGGTATTATAAAAACTAGAGCGTGAAAATCACAAGGTTAATGTGTTTTGACATCTAACAATAGTAATTTAGTCATTAAAAAAATATGGAAAACATTCTCTTGTTATACGATCATGTGCGTAACTATTAAAATTAGTTGAGCATATATCCTGGGTAGCTCGTTCGGATTGCATTATGGAAAACCTATTCACGAATAAAACAAAGATCTTTTTCACTATCAAGTTGTATAACAATTTGTAAGCTGTAATAATTAATCTCAAAAATTCGATTTTCAGTCATCTATAATTGTCCATAACAGTAATACATGTTAATGTATCTATGTAATAATATCACGGATTTTCATAATATTAAAAATAAGCTTGCTAAACTGTATAATTAATAAGAAAAGATAGATAGTGGCTAGCAGTGGAATCCAGGACGCGCGTTTCGTTCTATTTGGGACTCGTCAGCTGGATGTACCTGCATCTCAGAGTTGATGTTCACCCTGGAACTCGAACCCAGTACCGTTCACTGCAAACACCATCACGTTATCCACTCAGCTACTGAGTCCTGATAGCCACTTGCTTGCTCGAGGCAATACGCACAGTATGCACATATTCCAATTAGAGACTGACCAGTTGCAGTCCTAAACATCAATGGGAAGATTCAAACAACAATACTAAGTGAATATATAGTTAATAGCTTTAAGATTGAGGTTGATGTGGAATATCAGTTGTCATAAAGCCAGTTTATTGTTTAACGATTTATCAATATATTTAATATTTGAAGATAGATTTCTTTAAGTGAAAGTTTCTAGTGACAGGATTATTCAATCGCTCATTATTGGCTCTCTTCATGACTTTTACTAGTGTTATAACAAAGAGGAGTGAAATATCTTGTGGGGGGTATAAGCAACTTTGGTTATGTGAATAGATTTTATTTGGTACTTCGTTGGAAATGCACTGTACTCGTGAAGTTGATTGACGCTAAAATAGTGTTAATGGTAAATCCAAGTAGATTGTAAATTCACTGCTCAAAATACGTTTTGATTATTCATAAGTACATTATTTTCACTACATAGTCATCTAACAATTTTCGCCATTTCTTCTATTGCAAGACTATTTGAATGATCGATGTCTATTCAGTATGAACTTTAAGTTATACGTAAATATATACAATAACTGGTACCCAATAGGAAGAAACTAACTTCCTGGATCGAGTATCGGTTACTATCCAGAAATATTACAAATTATTTTGAGGTTAAAATAGGGAGTGTCAAGATCTAAGCTATCAAATCTTTTCAAAAAGTATTTCCCAAGTACTATTTGTTTTCTGTATTTCTAATTCACAAGTAAAAGTTGATTGCTTTATTTTAACTATATTATTATTTATTCATTTATTTATTTAAACACATAAATATTGGTACAAGGAAGCACCAGATACATATGCGCCGCACAAGCCTCATTCGATTTGTGTGAGGGCTGTGATACTGCCCAGGTGCCCAAACTGAAACAGGTGGTTTTCTTAGGGGACCACACCCGGAGCCTTTGTCCTGAAGGTCTGATCCACAAGGCAGTGGGGCATCGTGAGGAGATGCAGTTCCATGGTAGCCGGTGACCAACGATTGGTTCATACGCCATTTGTTCCTTCAGGATCCTGGAGCCCATGTACACCATTGGTTTGGAATCAGGGTTTTCCAACTTCCCTAGGTGAACTTTCCGTGTCCACCAACCCGGTTAAATCGCCGGACATTCACTTTTCATCCTCTCAACTTCGTAAACAACACCCCCGCCACGAGAAGGCAGTGAGTAGGACTTCCCTGGCAGAGGCTATATATTCGCGTGGCCATGTGAGAGCATTTGGAGAGGGAGAGCGGACTCTTCCCACTCTCGGTCGTACCACGGCATTTGGGGGCCATTTTAACTCTATATGTGTTTACTTCAGTGCACATACAGCAAAGAATTTCGAGTAATATTCAGACAATATTTTCATCATCATTATACACCGAAAATATAGTGAATAGATTAAACAATCTTGACAAGAAAATGGTCATTATATAGAGTGACCAATGTATATAATTATAAGCTCCTACATTTTCTGTTGTTTAAAGAAATAAAAATAAATTAATTAAATTTAAATAAAGACAGAACAAATATTGATGCAGAATTATATGAATTAATCATATTTCGTGGTTTCTCGTCAGTTGCTTACAACCAAATAGTATGGAACAATTGACATAAGCGAATGTAAAGGATTGGAATAACAAAAGTTATCAATGATAACTATATATATATATATATATATATATATATATATATATATATATATATGCAAGAAAAGGTCAGAGGTTATTAGGTGTTAGAATGAAGAAAACATAAAGGGTGAGTGGTGTAATAGTTGAGTGGAGTTTGGAGACAGATAAGACTAAATTATGTGATAATTTTAGAGGTAATAAAGGAATTATGGAATTTAAACCAAATGGAATGAGTTACGTAATAATTGAATAGAATTTGGAGAGTTTATATATTTTAAGAGAAACAAGTGAGCGGAAATCAATTTAATTTACATTTGTATATTTGCCAGCACATTTGATTGATTTATTTTGTGTATTTGTTTTTTTCATCTTGAAATTGATCAAAGTATCTTGATTATCTGTCTTTTTTCTCTTAACCAAATGACACCTACATCACCGAATGACTGGTAAACATTTGATCACTCAGTAACATAAACACGTATATAGGTATACGAATAGACTCACGTGCCCTCATGGCTTAAGCCGAATATATATATATATATATATATATATATATATATATATATATAGTAGAACTATTTATAGGTAAACTTAAATAACGAATGACATTTTGTCCTTTATTCATTGAATAAACCATTTTCTATCTATAGTATCTATTATTCATATCTTATTGAACAATAGTGGGAAATGATCGGTGAAATTTCCTAAAGTTAATAACTACTTATTTACTAAACTCTATAGATAACTTTAGCAGGCACTACTTTCCATTGAGATGATGACCAACAAAGAAGTAAAAAACAATTTGTTTGGATTATTGACAGTAATTGTCTTTGAATAACCTTAATGAAACTTTATCAGTTATGCTGTGGGACTGTGCTACTTGGCACTCGTCAGCAAGGTGTACCTGTAATCTTGAGGGGACTGATGCTCCCTGACAGATTCGATCCCGTATCACCCAGCTTCACAGTCAGAGACATTACCACTGAGCTGTCCGGGCCGCGACCAACCTCCTGTAGGACTGAGATGTAATCACAATTGATTGATCACTGGGTGATGATCAGTATCATGCGTGTGATTTATATCACTAATACTATACTGGCGAATGTTATGCGTAGAGTGACAAAATCATGAAACTTAGTTTAACTCATTCATTAACGATAAGTCATTAAAGCAGAGCTTTTAGGCTGTTGATCGATAGAAATAGTTTTAAGTACAGATCATTCCAAATCTCAAAAGAATCTCTTGAAAGTAATTTGTCAATGAAAAAAACTGTCTATTTTATTTCGTAAATATTTTCTGATTTAAATGGTTGAATATCATTACCAGTTATCAACCGGTAAATCAGAAATCATTGATTGTGCTTTATTTCAAGATTTTACATAATTGAGGACATAAATATAAAAACCAGGCTTCACTACAAATTCATCACTTAAGAACAATCTGTTTTAGTTTACGGACTATTATGAAAACTACATTATTTCCTTTGTCTAATTATATCATGTCAATGACAGTTGCACCCCAGACGCTGTTTATGTCGACTCTTGAAAAATCACGGTTTATGTCATATCACCACATACAAAAATTCATGTAATATCAAATAGAATATATCTTGATGACCAGTGAACTAATTTTACTAAACTTGTAGAATTCATTTAGCACTGTAAGTGATTGATAGCTATTCGATCTAATTCCATCGTATAACCTGTCAAATGGCCTACTAAAAATTATTCTCAATTGAAACTCTCAGTATTATGCATTTGTTCGTTAAGATACATGAATTTCTTCAAAGACTCAAACACACCTGTTTAATGATCAGTTTCAACAAATCTTTATTCAGTTTTGAACTTAGAAGATATGACGAGGAAATTATTAAAGTAGCATAATAACTGAATACAGCCTATTAAATTCAATCAGTTCCAAGAGTCGATTAGAATGATATCGGTTGTTTGAAAAATCTTTCAAGCTGATATTCTATGTTTATCATTAATCAAACTTTAACCTGACATTATCTGACTTTATGATTGCTTTTTATTTAACTAAACCTATAAAACAATGTGTTTTTATTGCATGAAATGTAACTTTTAACTTAACAGCAATTTGAGAATTACTTTAGATACTTATAAAAGAAAACATCAAATAACTGAATTAGTGTTGATTATTTTGTTTATAATTAATGATTCCGACTTTTCATAGTTGAAAGCATTAGTCAATTGAAGCTGGACCACCAAGGGGAACCTGGAAGCACTGGACGGCCATTTCGTTTTATTGTGGAACTCCTCGGCAGTGCGCATCTCGCCTCGCGAGATTCGAACGCAGGACCTACCAGTCTCACACCAGTGCATCTAACCGATAGACCATCCGATGGTGTTAATGTCTAACTTCAACCGATCCACGAAGCTTGAGCAACCGTTCACCACTTGTCTTCAGTGAGTTACTATCTCACAACAGACGTGGTTGAACTCCACTGGTCACTGCTTCTCACTAGGAATCCAGGAAATATCCCTTGTAGTAAGCCACTAGCGAGCATGTGATTATAATCAGATTATAATCTCCACAAAAACCCCTTCTGATTACGACTTTATTAAATGTACGCTTAATTTAAAGATACCAGATTGTTGAAGTGTTCAATGTATAAAGACTTCAAGCTAACTAATGGATTCATAAGAGTTACAAAATTTTTTGATTTAGTTTTCTGATGAAAAAAATAAAATAAAATGGTAGAGTATTTTCAAGTATTGATTCCAATAGTCTTATATATACCAGTAATTAATTGTTCAACATGGTGGAGAAGATTTGTAGCTCAGGTGGGTGATTTTGATGGAGTTTTGTTTTCTGAGATGGATGGTTTGGTCGTGGAACTTTCATCATCCTTCTGATTGACATTATCAGCACAAACTTTGGGAAGAAGTGAAGTGTTTCAATTTTCCACGTGTGATTCACAGCTTGTCCTGTGCACCACGATGTTGATTGGTTCTTGTTGACCATAAATCTGTCATTGTTTATTTCTTTGTTTTGGCTATGAACCACATGTGGAGAAATTCAAACACTTCACTTCTACCCTAAGTTTGTGCAGATGATGTCATTCAGAAGGATGATGAAAGCTCTACGACTAAACCATCTAGCTCAGAGAACAAAACTCCATCAAAATTGTTTACTGATTCGTCTTTTGTAATTTTTATTTAAAGTGTTAAATAAAACTGGGTAAAATTGATTACCTCACCTTCAAATAAGCAATTATTTTCTTTTTGTCATATGAAATTCTAAGTATATGAAGATAAACAAATAGAGAATCTTTTATGATTGTGAATCTAATGTTTTAATAAACCTGTGAAAATATAAATTTAATACATATTAAGTACTGACTATGTTTTCATCATCCTCTCAGAAGTAATTAGTGAAAGGATTTTTCGGCATATCCTAGGAATATTTTTTAATATTTTCTTAAGATGATGACGCATGTACTGTAAAACAAAAATACAGTGAATAATCCTGATAAGTGGGAAAATTTTTCATCAAAACTTAAATATGTCTATGATCAAAATATTGATAGACATATGCTTAACTTCGGCAAAAAAAGGTAAACTTGATTTATAAAAAAAACAGGTAGTTTGCACTTTTATTTACGAGAAGTACTTAATGTGTTTCTTAAAAAAATCAATATCACTTATTAAATAACAGAAAATTTATATCAATTATTCAGATAAATATTCCACAATGTTTCAGATTTGTTTTTCTTTTTTCACATAACTCCGCCTGTAGCTCTTCTGGAGTTACTACTGGTCTCAAGTCCGGGTAAAGGAGGAGGGTTAGATATGAGGTTAGCGACAACATCCCGTAAAAAAACTAACTCGCTAAAAAACGCTAACCAGAAAAAATAATTCAAACCATCTAAACTCTGCCCTGGGAGTTGAAGGAAGAATTATGACTCCTCATGATGAAAGCCGAGATTTTTCGGAAGTCACCAAGTCGATTCCCTTTCAACAACCAGAGCAACACTCTTTATAGGTACATGAAACTTTTTTACATAATTATCATCAAATTTTGCTTCGACTACAACGTCTAATAGTCTAAATATACATTACCACTTTTCAACACTTATTTATTCATAATCTTACGAGTTAATTTCTCTTCATAATCCTATAGCTCATCAGTTAAAATTACATTTGTGCTCTGATGACATCTACAGTTCAGTCTACTATATTTATTCAAAATCAACTCAATATAACTGTTTTATTCATTTTTATCGGTTAATTATGGTCTTTGGTTACATTTAAACAATATCATATAGAAAAAAGAAACTATGTACAATAAACAAAATCAATCTAACTTTTTTAATTCAAAACAAATTTTCAATAATTTTAATGATTATAAACAAAGATGGATAATGACTAGCAGTGGAATCCAGAACGCGCGTTTCATCCTATTTGGGACTCGTCAGCTGGATTTACCTGAATCTCAGAGTTGATGTTCACTCTGGGACTCGAACCCAATACCTTTCGCTTCAAACACTATCACGTTATCTACTCAGCTACTGAGTCTTGCTAGCCACTTGCTAGCCACTATCCATCTTTGCTTATAATGTTTGTGAATAAAGGCTATATCGAGGCTATACGCACAGTATGCACAGATGCCAATTGGAGACTGATCAGTTGCAATCCTAAACGTCAATAGGGAGATTCAAATAGGATTCCACTGCTAGCCACTATTCATATTTGCTTACAATGCTTGTGAATTAAAGTTATATCGAGGCTATACGCACAGTATGTACATATGCCAATAAGAGACTGCTCAATTGCAGTCCTGAACATCAATGGGAAGATTCAAACAAACAATACCAAATGAATTTTAGTGATTATTTATTCATGAAATAATTTTTCATAGTGACATAACTATAAACCTTCATTATAAAAACTACTTTTCCGTTAATTATTATTATTATTTAAACAATTGGAGCAGCCACCTTTTCAATTATTATTATTTCTATCCATTTAACCAAGAGTAGATTTTCTTGTTATATATTATTGCTATGATTATCATTATTGTTGTTGTTGTGTGTTGTGTTTTAACGAAGTTGCAACAAAACGATGATTGGGGAAATCACAGACAAATCTAGAGAGAAAGAGAGAGAAAAAGAGAGGGAGACAGAAAGAAAGAGAATAGAAAACAAAAGGATTAGAGTAATTCTTAATGAACCTGTCAAAATTAGAAAAAAAAAGAAAAGAAAGAAGTAAAAATAAATAAAAGCTCATCTATTTTTTTTTCTTCAATATGAAAATGACTCTCTGAGCCGAGGATGAATGATGAATAGGACAAATACAATCTATATGTTTATATAGATTTAAGTGTTAATACATTTGATTGTTTGCTTGTATTTGATATTCATTTGTCTATTTATATTTACATATATATATCTCTTTTTTATAGACATTATTAGGGATGAGAAATTTAATATTCTGTTGTTTGAATGATTAAGTGATTATTCAATAGTCAATGTTTACAAGTGTTACATAATAGTAATAATAACAATAATGATAATAATAAGAATTATTATTACCATGGTTTTTATCAGTATTAATGGACATTAACGAAAGTATAAATTTAAACACTTGTTTTCTTCTTCTTATTTACATGTGTTTACTAGTTTTAGGCTTTAGAATAATTCATGATTTGTAAACTTATTAACATATTATACTCAAAATATTTACGGTTGAACTAAATAGGACCAGATAAAGATTTAAGATAGTGAAGAAGATTTGTAGTTCAGTTGGATGATTTTGATGAAGTTTTGTTCTCTGAGCTAGATGGTTTAGTCGTAGAGCTTTCATCATCCTTCTGAATGACATCATCTGCACAAACTTAGGGTAGAAGTGAAGTGTTTGAATTTCTCCACATGTGGTTCATAGCCAAAACAAAGAAATAAACAATGACAGATTTATGGTCAACAAGAACCAATCAACATCGTGGTGCACAGGACAAGCTGTGAATCACACGTGGAAAATTGAAACACTTCACTTCTTCCCAAAGTTTGTGCTGATAATGTCAATCAGAAGGATGATGAAAGTTCCACGACCAAACCATCCATCTCAGAAAACAAAACTCCATCAAGATAAAGATTTAATTTCAAAAATATGTAAGTTTCAGTATGATCAGATATTTTAATATTGAGAAGATAAATAGATAATGATTCACAACATTGATGATTGGAAAATTCCAACTTGAAGAGTAAATTTTTAAGCAAAGATGTTGGTTCGTTTGAATGAAATAAATGTTTTTGTTATAAATCAGTTAGTCAGTCTCGGAGAAGTTACAATGCTTTATTACGAATACAATCTTCAAGGAACTGAGGTTTATACATAACAAAATATTCCCTGAATACTGTTCTTAAAGAAAAAGAAATCAATATTTCTGAATTCTACTGTGAATCGACATGAAACAGATATATTCACCGAGTACACAGAATTCTTAAGGTTTGTCATACTTTACCATAGAACTTTTGTTAACATTTTCCCATTTTACCTCATATTTTGTTTAAACACATTACAATTCATCAGTGAAACTTTATTTCGATATTCACAGCCTTCTATTAATCACTGTTCTAATTATTACTTTAAAAATCATAGTCGAAACCTTTTCTTCTTTTTCTTTTTCAATGGCTTATCATTTCTATTAGTCAAAATCCGTATAAAATTAAAATTAAAAATTTTTCAAATGAATTACATTCTTTAAACTTAAACTCATCATGTATATATACCCATTAACTATTATGAAAATACGTATTTGAGCTAATATTTGAGTTAGGTTTCAACAAATAATCAATATTTTGAAGTTATACGGGTAGTTATCAGAATAAACATTTTGCATAATTTTCAGTATTCACAGAGAGAGTATATAAGCAAGTCATACAAACAGTTAACTTTGTAATTTATACATGATAAACTAAATGATCAAAAAAAAATTTCTGTTTCATAATGTTATGTGGATTATTCAAAAGAGATTACTAAAATAAGTTGACTTTATCTTTGTTGTTGTTGTTGTTTTAGTTAAAGTAGTCACCTCAATGATCGTTTGTTTCGGATTAAACACTTTTATGTTCTTTGATATAATTCAGTATTTAAGGTTCTAGTTTTTTGAAATAAAAGTTTTAGATTATCATTCAGTCAACAAAAATACTCATTATTAGTGGCTTCAAAGGCTTAATGGTAAATAAATTTATTCAAATTTTTGTAATCATCGAAGTGTTGCTAATTTCAAAACTGTTAAGAAATCATCGATTGTCATGGTCTTAATATGATATCGTGAAGTGAAACACTGTTTATTTGTAGTATCAGTTTATATGTTAAGCCCATATACTTTATTCTAGCTACTGGCCAAGCCAATTCACCTATATATTATGAGTCATATTTTGGTCTTGTTAACTATTCGCTTATTAACCTTGACTATATTTTTATATGAGCTTATATGTGCACACTTCTTATCCTATTCATCATACGTCCGTTATTCATTTTTGTCTGATTATAAATATTGAGTAATGCTTGCTCATAGCGAGTTGGCTTCCCAGCCATCTCCAATACGTATTGTTTTCGCTTCGCTATCGAGTTGGCTTCCCAGCCATCTCCACTACGCATTATCTTTTGCTTCACTCTCGAGTTGGCTTCCCGTCCATCTCCACTATGCATCATCTTTGCTTCGCTCGCTTACATTTGCTCATGTGCCCACAGCTTTCTAGTCTGCATCATTCATCAATAAAAATGTAGTTGCCACTTCCCTTTTGTCTTCTGATTTTATACACCGTTAAGATTGGTATAATAACGGTTATCGAAGTGAACTATTATCGAAGCACGGCACTACATATTTTATGCAGAACAAAATACAGTACATGATAATCTAATAGTGTATAAAAAACTATTCAGTCCCTAAATTAGAATTTCGGTGTCATTACAACAGAAGTATCAGTCAGTATCTGAAATCGACATTTGTCTGTACTTCCACCATAGCTAATCTTGTGAGCTTTGTTTCTCAATATGGACTTCAAGATATTCATCTATAAACGAATTACTAACAAACATCTAACCACTATTCATTTGGGTGATTTCTCATGATGCGTTAATTTAGAGACAATTTCCTTGATGGAGAAACAAATTACAGTTCAATGGCCACTTGAGATTAATAAACAAATTATCCTCTGATTCAATAAATCGATAGAACTCTGACAATCGTACAAAGCATCATGATCGCATCGCACGTACGAAACCCATGAAGTATTCAGTATTTAGCCATTCGACAGCTAAGCTTTGATCTCTGTTTTTTTTGTAGTGGTAAGGTGTACCTACAGTTTGAAAGATGTTCCCATGGAGGCTGATACTGGATAAACTTAATATTCATCTTTAATATACATTAAAACTAGATGTTCTATTATAGTTTCATTTCTTTTATCATTTTCATACAAAAACGGTTAAATCTGTTACTATGGCAATTAAATAATTCTGTCATTTTATGTCAAAAACGAAATAAATTAATCGCTTGACAGTACAATTAACCTGAATGGCATAGTTATCATAGAAACAATGTCTTTTTAAAAATAGGGATACATAACTGTTGAATGACAGTTGACACTGGATAAGAGTAAATTTTTAGTGTAGTATGGAAAATTATTACACTATTTAACATGATATAAGTTCTAAAGATCACGTCTAGGTGGTGTTTAGTTCACTAAGTTGAATTTTTAAAGACTTTGCTTCAATAGTTGTTCTAGATACTGTGATAGGTACAAATGTCAAAATATGTGGATGTGAAATATATATATGTATATATATCGAATATGAATTTTTTCTGACAGATATGAGTCTGGAGTATTTCTGTATTGCTTCTAGTGCAGAATACATCCATGAATGCTAGTAAGTTGTTAACGGCCATTTCCAATTTGCATTCTTTGCCACTGAACATTCTGTTCATTAGGTTCCAGTCATTTTCTATCTCGTCTTTTGCTATAATGTCTAATGTATTGTACTAAAAGTGGGTCTAATTGTTCGTCTTATCACCGGTGTTGTCAAACTTTTCATCTCCACTACCTCTTTTGAATTTGATACAAATATCAGTTATTAAATTTACGTTTATTATGTGTTTTTTATATTTTCTTACTGAATGGGAAATGAGTTACTAGTCACAAGTAGGTGGACTCTGATAAACTTTGACTTTGCCGATTTTTACATTATGAAATTTTTATGGCGTTAATAAGGGTTTTAAGTCACTTCTGAGCATTGGTCCAAATGAGGTAAATAAAGTTGTCACATAAAAGGAAAAATATCAGTCCTTCTCTATGAACTAAAATGCCAATAGTTTAACAAAAAGCGAGTCAGAGAATTAGGAGAATGAGCACATAGACCCACTCAATGCTTAGACGTTCCTCAACTTCTTCAAAACAGATTTCGTGCATCAATGATAAGAAAAATGTCTGTGTAGAAGATATAATTCGTGTAATTTTTGGCATAAAATCCAATAAACAGGTTTGCTACACTTGATTCTCCGTTTATCTTGTTTTGCCATGTTTTCTACTTTAGTGATTTCATTAGAGGTTCTGGCGACCAGATTATCTACCTTTTACATAAGATGTCCCCTCATTGGTTGGTACGCATACTTACTTCCAAGTAGTTCCTCAGTTTTCTTAGTGTCTTCGTTCTTATCCATAACTGTTTTAGCGCTCTGTTCGTCACTGAAAGTTATGACTGTATTTTTCAAACTATTGAGTTCCTCATAACCTATTTTTACCCGGTAAACTATAGTTTTCTTTCGTCGAGTCAGTAATACTACTAGTTGTCCAGGTTCTTATTGAATTTCATAATTATACCTGTTGTTTTTCGAGGCCACTTCGTTTTAACAAAGAGTTCTAACTTTAAAGAGCCACTTATTTAGTAAATCTACTAATTTTTAAGACATTTTCTAACAAGCTGACTAAAGAATCGTACATGCCTCCTTTCTCTGAAGAAATAGGAGTTTTAAATGGATTTTCTCATGGCATCATGTCAATTGGTAGTCTGGAAATTATTGACATCAGTATCTAGTGATTATTCTCGGAGACTTGACTGAAGACTAAGAGCAAACCGATCTCAGTTTCAGATTTTGTATTAAATGTGGTCAAAATCTACGCTTTTTCAATGCCACAGCATGTTAATTACAACTGAGTTTTTAATTCCATATTACTGCTAAGAGTTAGGCTAATCATTAGTTATTATTCCCCTTAACCGATTTAATTGGAATGAGAATTTGATAAATAATAAATACCTGCGAATTACTAACATCAGAACTAAGCACATCACTTGGTTAAAAGTAAATAAAGTCTTCATTGAAATTCTAGGTTTATATTTCACCTGATGGTATCAAATAAACGTTATTCACATTCTTCATTAGAGCCTCTTAAAACTTGATATTTCATTTCATCTTTTGTTATTAATATCATTCTAACCAGTAATCCTAGTCTATATCAAATAGTTTTACTTATATCATGATACGTCGGTTGCATTTCTCATATAATGAAACAATTAATTATGACTTTTGATCATTTTGACTACTTGTAACTGGATATAAACTTTTGGTTATTACTGCAAACATTTCATGTATGTCATCGTTTCACCTAAATGTTCAATCATAGTTACTGAGTTCCACAGTAGTTTCTAAAGTCTTCTTGAATGATTTATAATTCACTATACAGTTACATATCAAATAGAAATCACTTACTAGAAGTAATCAATTTCATAGGATTACTATTACTTTTATTAATTTAATACTAACAAAGTAATACTGATGTTAACTATGTTTTTATATCATAAGTTCTATACCTTTTCATTTGATTAAATGTTTGTTAGTCTAAAAGGTCAGTCTGTATAATTGACCTGGTTTTATTTGGCAGTTGAAACATTCTTCAATAATGACGGTTAAACTTTAACGTTATTTTTTTTAGTTTTTTTTTGATGTTTGTTTTGAACTATTCATACTTTGTAATGAAACGAAAAAGTAATCGTGATTTAAGTCATTACACAGATAAAAATGTTTTAGTCTAAACATTGTATCATATGATGAACATCATTTCATTCTAAAACATGTAAAAAAAGTGTTTATTTTTTGTTAGTTTCTCGTCTGTCTTTTCATTGATAGTCTACTAAGAACCATGAATATAAAACTTTTCATATCGTTGTAAGGTAAAATATATGTTATCAGAAGGGGTTTTGTGGAGATTTCAGTATTTTCCGTCCAGTGCTTCCAGATTTTCCTTGGAAGTCTAGCTTTAATTGAGTCATGATTTCAACTATAAAATATATGTGTCTTCTTATGGTTTTCCTCAAGAAATTTATTGTTTTAAAGTAACATCTCGTTATATTTGTTTCCATGAAATTTTATTGTGATATTTCCTTTATTGATAATAAATTATTAATAATAGTATTGTGGTGTGTGTTAGTGATATCCACATAAGTAGTATATAACGATGGTCGGGCATTGAATGCATTTCAGTACAAGATCGATAAAGAGAACGGGAACGGCACGCAATTGGCACGAAAATGCATGAACAATTATAATCGGAGACTATAGACGGATATTTGCAGAAGAAACAGTCAAATGGAGACAATTGATTGTTATTTTGCAAATTGACTGTTCACTATATGGTTCTCATATTTTCATGAAATCTTCTGTAATGTTGCGCTAAAATACATTCTATTGTCCTCCATCCGTGTTCTTGTTCACAACAGTATGATTGACATTTCGTTGAGTTTCATTTGAAAACTAATGGTCTCTCTGTTGAATAAGTCGTTTGATTGTAATAACGAGGCCGATATGTAAAAATAACTTTAGGATGAAGATGGTAATTTATCGTTTAACAGATATTCTGATATATATATATAATTGCATTTTGCATGTACTTAACTGCTAAAGTTATAATACAGGGTATTTATGATAATGTCTTTTATGTGACTCATGCAATAGCAGATCGTTCTGCCTTACTGTAAGAATGATAAAGTTGGCTCATGATGTAAAAGATATTAATATATCTCAGCTTTTAGGGCACAGACATTTATGTGATCAAGTGTAAGAACCTAGAAAGTAATGTTGGGGTTATAATTGTCCCAATCGCTGCAGAAGAACTATGTTTTATGAGCCGAGTAATTTTATGTTTTCTTCCAGGAGATTGAGTTGCACATGTCTTCAAATCAAGGTACGTGCACAAAGTAACTTGAGTTCGTCAAACTATCTGTACTATGCAGGTTATGACAATTTTCGTGAGATATTTCCCAGCTTGCCTTAGTAAGCGTAGTAAGAAGAGCAACTAGTATATTGAAAATAAAAAAGAAAAATTCCGTTATTTCTTGAGTTTCAATCGACTACTTCTTACTTAATGACTGTAAACATAAAACCGTGACCCGAATCACTCAACAATAACGTTTCATAACGTGAAACTGAATGTTGCTGGTTCGAATACCCTAGGGAATACAGGTATACATTTATATTAAGAACCGAATAGCATTAATCGTAGGTCCATGGTTTCTTACCGACTATCAACCATTGTCTCACGACACAATTGAGTTTCCACAAAAGGTTTCTGTAGAATATTATACCTTAATATTATAATATTATATCTTAAAAATAAATATACACTTGAGATTACACAGCTTTGTAAACGAATTCGCCAAAAAGAGAACTCTTCTCTGAACCAATCTTCCTTATTTCATGTCTTCATGGGTATATTCTGTTCAACATTGATTCTGACAACAAAAAATTAACCGATGAATTGAAGCATTATTTCAGGTATGCTGATGGTAGGTTTATCGTGTATAATAATCCCAAACATACGAATCACTTATATGAGCTTTACAACAACGCTCATAAACATATGCAACTCTAAAGCTTATGGTACTGTAGTGACAATCAAAAGAAAATTAAACACAACTTTAGCCAAAACATATAGTGCGGCTAAAATGATTATCTCATATGAGAAATATTTTCTTTAGTAGCCGAAGATAAACAGATACATTTGTTATGTTACCCCTACTAGTTAGCATCACACAAAATAGTTCTATGGATATATTCCAAAACGTCTTCGCCTAATAGGAATGAAAATCTTTCAAAGCGCAATTTCTGGACATCTCATCTATACAGTAACAGACAGATATACACTTTGAAATAGTTAATTGTTTAATAAACAAAAAAACACCGCAGAAACTCACTGAAGCTGATATTGTAAAAGGCTGAGAATCTAGTTTGTAAGTCTAGAAGTAACCAATTTTCAGCCTTCCTTTAACCTGAAAACTCAACGCTGATGTTATTAAACTATATTTCCTAATTCTCACTTGATTGCATTAATATATATTGTTTTTCATAGCTTATAATCCTATTTCAGCTGACTGAGCTTAATTCATAATATTTTCAGTTTTCAGCGGCACCTTCGCATTGGACTTCGCAGCTTGTTGACACTCGTTCTCTACTGCCCTAATCGACGCTCTTGAACCTTGTTTTTGTTTTATACATGTTTATGACATTCTGTTCAAGATTTCTAACATGAGCTAAATGTTCGTTAAGCTGAAGTGATATGTTTTTTTATAATAAATTTTAACACACATCATATTATTCTACAAAGAGATAAACTACCTACAACTCTGTTTACCACTAGGTCTACGATAAACGTTACATATTGAAAGCGACATAAGTTATTTACCCTTTGAGATTTTCTTCTGAAAATCAGCGTAATTGTTGGTTTGAAAAGAGGGTCACTAAAGAACACCATTACATATACATTAATATTAATGTATGCATAAAATTCAAATACATGTAAGAAATTTAGACACAAATTAACTTTACTAACAAAATAATTCATTCATATACATAAAAGTAGTTTCAAAATAGTTTTATTCACTTTTTTGTTTTACAAATTCAATTATATTTCTCACGGTTGAAGATTTAGGCACGCTAAAACACTCCTCCTGTTTTGTGTATGTTATATCTTGTGACCTTGTGCCCTATTAATATATAACGTAGTGATACCGCCAATTAGAGAACAGTGGCTTATCGATTGGACCAATGACGTATAAACCCGTACGGGAAGTCTAGAGTCCTTATCACTCCTTCCTGTCTAACTCTACCCATTGAGTCCAGAACACCAATCTCAGCCTTTGTGATATGAAACATGTATTTCAAACATACTGAGTTTATATACAAACCAAACAGATCACATCATACCACAAAATAAGAAACAACATTTATACAAGATTTAGCCAAAAGTGACTATGAATGTGGGAGAATGTAATTCATGGACTGGGTAGAACTCAAGAACAATAGATCATTCATCATTCTCGTGGAGATATAACAGTGTAATATTTAATTAGCACTTGATTAGTAACTTTTTATTACGTAAGAAGTACAATATATTTAATGTTTATCTTTGCAAAACAATTGTAAACCAACACCAAGATCAGAATTTTCAATACAAATGTGAAGACAGTTCTACTGTATGGGGCGGAGACGTGGAGAACTACGAAAGCCATCATCCAGAAGATACAAGTGTTTGTTAACAGTAGTCTATGCAAGATACTTCGGATCCGTTAGCCAGACACTATCAGCAACAAGTTACTGTGGGAGAAGACAAACGAGATTCCATCCAGTGGAGGAAGAAGTCAGGAAGAAGCGCTGGAAGTGGATTGGGTACACCTTGAGGAAATCACCTAATTGCGTCACAAGACAAACCCTCACATGGAATCCTGAAGGTCAAAGGAGAAGAGGAAGACCAAAGAACACATTACGCCGAGAAATGGAGACAGACATGAGAAGAATGAACAAAAACCAGATAGAACTAGAAAAGAAGGCCCAGGACAGATTGGGTTGGAGAATGCTGGTCGGCGGCCTATGCTTCATTGGGGATAACAGGCGTAAGTAAGTAAGTAAGTTTGTAAGTTTTATCCTGGTACATATACAGCACTTCCTTTATAAATATTTAATACTATAATTCAAATTTAATTCGAATTTATAAAAATAAATAATTAAGGACAGTTAAATTTTAAAATAAAATTGAATAATTTTTAATAAAATAGTAAAATCAAATTTTTATATAACCAATGGTACTTTCAAAATATATTCAAATCAACTTTAGTATAATAAAACAAAACCAAAAAAAATTAAACATCATCATTATCATTTCAAATAGAATAATGAAAAGAAAAATTTAATTAAAACTTAGTTATTTACTTATTTATTTATTTATATCATCATCATCATCATCATCTTTCTACAACATCTTTATATCTCTCTCCATTTCGCATATAGATAAGGTGACCTTACGAATAGGTTAATTAACTTCCAATACAAATCTTAAGTTTTATATTCATTTTATATTAAGTCCAATTTTAATTTATGCTTATTTTTTCTAAATCAAATAAACCTAATAATAACTAGTTTCATTTTATAAATAATAAGAATATGATTTAAGAAATATTAACTTTTCAACGAGTAAAATAAAAGTTTTCAGTATTTATTATAATATAGTGAATAAGAATACAAATGAGGACAATCGAATATATTTTTGAATACAAAACATACAGAACATCTTAGTCAAATCTAGGAACCATACAGGAAATAATTCATTTGTAAAATGTTAATCAGTCATTTCAGACTTCACAGTTCCTTCATTTCCACAACGATCATTCTCTAGTTTCGTGCTCTTTTCTTCGACCTCCTTAACCTTCTGCTACCAGGTATTTCGCTTTCGACTGTGATATATACTACTTATATCTATCGACATCAGTAGCGCACACCACAATAGTACAAATAAACGATTTGTATGAAATTGACTAGTAATATTATATTTTGCCAATTTCATTGATCCTAATATAACTATACAATTCAGACAAAAATCCCTATTGTAAGATATTAATGTTTACTTATATATTGGTTCATTTCACTACAAACTATTAAGTAGGTTGAACTATTTAACTTTATCTTAGTATCGTTAAATAAAAGTCAGAAATAAATATAAAAACTGAACTTCAAAAAATAGTACATTCTACTGTTCCCACCTGTGTTCTTGTTCACTGCATTTGGTGTCGCTGCCAACCAGGAGAGGGAACGGTGCTGTTCTGTGGACACCTCTGTGGGCCTGGAGTTGACGTGTTGGTTGGGGCAGTCTGGTGTGGGGAGGTGACGTCGAGTGGAGTGTTCTGGCGGGGCGGCGTTTGCTGTAGCAGGTTCTGTCGACGAAAAGAAGCGGTGGGACGTACGGCAGCTGGGCGGACATCGCATGTAGATGGCTCAGCAGGTCTGTGGAGTATGGGTGTTGGACGTTCCAGGTGCCGGGTGGATGTCGGTGCCTCGGCAGGTCGACGGAGCTATAGAGGTCAGCGAGCCACAGACTCGACGTTTTGACGGAGAGCGTGGCGCAGACTGCAGTAAAAGAAGAATGTGGCGCGGCGAGCAGAACCACTGCAAGAACGATTGCTTTAATGGTGCTACGAGTGTGGTGTAGGTTGCTTATATCTACACAAGTAGTAAATGGTGATGGTCAGGCATAAAATTGATTTCAGCAGAAGTTGGATAACGAACGAACAGAAACGAAACGCAATTGGCAGGAAATTGCATGAACAATGAAATCAGAGACGATGGACTGATATTTGCAGAAGGAACAGTCAAGATTGAGACAGTTGATTGATAGTCTGCAAATTAACTGTTTACTGCATGGTTGTCAGATTTTAGTGAGATATTCTGCAACTTTGTACTCACATACATTCAATTGTCCCCATCCGTGTTCTTGTTCAATACAGTAGCAGAAACGGTTATCCAAGAAAAAAAAATTGAAATACAATTTATGTCAGTTGCATAAATTCAAATCAGTGTAACTGTTAGAATCCAGATTTTGTATTCCATGAGAAGGGAAACACTTAACGATTCTAGTAAAATTATCTCTATTGATACCTTTTTTTCTCTTTTACTAAGTGTTTTTGATTATTCCCATAAACTATAAAAGTTTTTTAATTTCTTTAAGTGAAGTAAAATTTTACGATGATATTAGATGAATAATTCTATAGTTAATAGAATACAATGAATCATTTAATTGTTCCTGTATAAATTTGATCAAGTTTATTTAAAAAAAACTTTTTCTTAAATTTTTACTGAATTTAAAATATTCAAACTTTTCTCAATTTTTGAATAATGGTAATATGTATAGAACTGGATTATTAGTTTGTACTTCCTGAAACAATTCTGATATCACTATCAGCAACAACATACTGTGGGAGAAAACAAACGAGATTCCATCCAGTGGAGGAAGAAATCAGGAAGAAGCGCTGGAAGTGGATAGGACACACATTGAAGATATCACTCAACTGCGTCACAAGGCAAGCACTCACATGGGATCTTGAAGGTCAAAGGAGAAGAGGAAAACTAAAGAACACATTGCGACGAGAAATGGAGACAGACATGAGAAGAATGAACAAAAGTTGAATAGAACTAGAAAGCAAGGCCCAGTACAGAGTGGGTTGGAGAATTCTGGTCGGCGGTCTATGCTCCATTGGGGTTAACAGGCGTAACTAAGTAAGTCTGAAAACAATTCTGATATCGTCACTATATACAACAACATTTATGAATATGCTGTGATTTCAAGGATATTTTCGTTTAGAAAGTATATTTACGATAACGTCTATTGAGAAATATTTGAGTGATTTGGCGGAAATGTTAAATAGATTGATGATGATTTTCATGTTAAATAAATAACATATGTAAAGAATTATTTTATACTAGTTTGAAGCTCTTCAAGTGTATTTATTAACGACTCTAACTAAGATTAAATGGGGGAAAATTCAAGTCCTGCTTATATTACTGGATAGTTGAAAAATCACTTCATTTGTCATTTAATGGTTAACCAATACATGTACTTAAGGATAAACGTAAAAGTTTTTATGTTGATATGAGATGAAGATAAACTTTCTAAATTCAAACATGGCATAAATGTCAGCTGTGTTCTTCATCAGGACAATTTTTAAAAAAAATTATATTACTGACATTAATGAAATGGTAAATTTAGTGAAATTGAAAGTTTGTTAGAAAAAAAACGTACATTAATTGTAGTGATTTTGGATAATACAATAAATAGCCAATAAAGTTGAAAAATTGTAAAGTAGTTGAAAACAATGTAGGAATAAAAAGAAATCAACTGTCGAATTTGACCTAATTTGATACAAATTTCTGTAATTCAGATGAAACCAAATACATCGGTGAAATCTATCAAACAACGTTGAACATGGAATTTATTGTTCATAATTATAATAAATAAACACTATGGTTATTTTATTGTTATTGTCAAAAGACCAAAAAAAAATAGATGGTTGTAAAATTAAACTTGACCACAGTGACAATGTTTTAATGTTATCCAAATACGAATCATATTTTAGTGACTGAGTTCAAAGGTAGTTGAACTCTAATGAAAATGTAATTAGAGTAAACTGACAAAATACCATGTTAAACGTTAAGAAATGAAACAGATTTGGTCAGAAAAATTTCAATCTTGAAATCATTGTTTATAAGAAGATGAAAAACAAAATGCTTGGTGTTTTTCAATCTCAATCGACAACAGATATTACCGTTGTCTCATAGTTAAAGATTGAGTAACAGAGCTTAACAGGCAAGACTATAATTTATGAAGGACCTTTGAACGAATCTTAAGTGACCTTGAAAAATGTTAGCCAATCAGCAATTGGTCAGCACAGAGTAAAAATATATTATACAAAACCAAATAATTAAAGTGGATACACTTCTTTTATATGGTCCAAAAACTTGTCAAGGTTAGAAAAAAAATTCAAAGGTTTCAAAATCGTAATGCATAAGGTAGAGGAACTCATCCATATGGCTCCATAATAGTTGGTCTCTGCAGTCATTAGATTTTCTGACATTTCGTGACTTGGTGTAAGTCACTTCTTCAGAGAACAAATAACCAAGTTTAGTTATTTATTTATGCTATATAATCAACTCATCATAAATATCATTCTTTATTCAGTTAAATGTAAGTAAATTAATGAAGATAAAACTAAATACATTGTGAATCAAGAATTTAACAAGTAGTTGATAAGATCTAATTAAATAAATAAACACCGTTCCACACAGCCAGAATGAAAATTCCAATAACCAGAAAAAAACTATCAAAACTGAAGCAACAGTTAACTGATAAATATAGAACATGAAAATTAAATATCTTAAGCACATCTCGCTTCGGAATAACAACATCCATGTATAAATGTTAAGATATAAGTAATACTACAAATGTCAAGCATAATAAAGAACAGCATTCATTTATTGTGTTTGACTTATGAATTTCTATCTTAACTAATTGGGTTTCTGTATTTTCCAACTAAAAACATCATCATTCGATAAAATAGTAGATGTTTTTTTTATTAATCTTTAACGTAATATGATAATAGTAAATTCATAATAGAGGGGTGTATGATTTTTAGTCTGTATAGAAACTACATTAATTAATTTAATTTTCAATATGATACTAACTAATGGATACTTATTCGAATAAGTTTGATGGATATTGAATAATATGTCTTTCATTTTTCTAAATAAATGTGAATCAGTTTTTTTGTTATTGTCTATATTGATTTTTTTTATTTCCAGGAGGATAATTTTTTATTCACAATAATATTTATTTTTAGAACAGGGATACTATTTTTTATTTTATTTTATTTAAACAGATAAATATTGGTACAAAGGGGCACCAGATACATATGCGCCGCACAAATCTTATTTGATTTGTGTGAGGGTGCCCAGGTGCCCAAACCGAAGCAGGTGGTTTTCTCAGGGGACCACACCGGGAGCCTTTGACCTAAAGATCTGATACACAAGGCAGTGGAGCATTGTAAGTAGATCTAGTCCCATAGTAGCCGGTGACCAACGATTAATTCATACGCCGTTTGTTCCATTAGGATACTGGAGCCCATGTGCACCATTGGTTTGGAATCAGGGTTTTCCAACTCCCCTAGGTGAACTTTTCGTATCTACCAACCCGGTTAAAGCTTTGGACATTCGCTTTTCGTCCTCTGAATTTCGTAAACAACAGTAATGCCACGAGAAGGCAGTGAGTAGGACTTCCATGGCAGAGGATTTATACACGTGGTCATTGTGAAAGCATTTCGAGAGGGAGAGTTGACTCTACCCACTTTTGGCTGTACCAGGGCATTTGGGGGCATTTCACTTTTGTTCAATACAGATATAGATTTATTATTGTGGATGTTCACTGCTGAAGAATCACATACTAGAACGAAACGACTGTCCAGTACTTTCAGGTTATCAATAGTGGTCTAACATCAATCAATTAATGATATCAATCAAAAACTTAACAATCTCTACAATCTCATACTGATAACATAAAATATACATAGAAAATAGTAACAAAAATGGACTACTAATTTATGAAGAAGAAAATAAAAATAGAATAACCATGAATGAAATCATTAGAAAATATGAATTGAATTCTTTTTTCTCTTCTGTTTCATATTCATTAACCTTTCTTTTATTCTAATATGCCTTGTAAATAATGATTAGTAGGAAAGTATGTTATTATTAGATTTCGATCTTCCATATTTTTTGTTTTTTTTAACCTTATTTTCATATTCTCTTGTAACATAATTAAATGGTTAGTAAAAGAAAATAGAGAAATGATTGTTTCAAATCGCTGTTGTATATCATCTTTGATATACAGATATATATAAATAATGAATACTCTTCTTTGAAAATCATAACTTGTGGACATAAATGAACGTTTGGACAATTTACAAAAAAGAAAAAAACACGGTGTCCTCTTGATATAATACATGTATTTTACGTTAAACATCTCTTCTTTATATGATTTATGTTAATTACTAATATGATCATTAGTTGAGAAGCTCCAATTTGTTTGAAATTTTATGGTTATCTGATGTTTCTTTTCTATGTTTATTTATCAGTAGTAGATAGTTGTTTCAAACAAAAATGTTTCAAGTGAATGAAATAATTAAACATTCTAAAAGCAATGCACTAAGATTATTATTATTGTTAATTCAGAGACAACTTATAACTTCTGTACTATATAACAGTAGTCATTTATTAATGAAAGATATTATCGTACTCATCAGTGTGAATACAACCCTTGTATGAACTTGAAAAAACTCAGAAAGAGCGGCAGACATTCTATCTAATCATTTTTTGGAAGAACATTCCGGGATTTTGACGTAGAGCTTTCCTAACAGACAAAAGCCAAAAAGTATTGCATGCGGATTGTATGACTGTGATGTTTATTCCGCTTTTACTAAAAACTATAAATACCTGGGAGTTTTATACCTTATTTGGCACTGTTTGGAATAACAATCTTTCTCACTCGTCTTCTGAGTTCTCACTTGCTACTTTGAGAGTTTTAGCATTCGAGTGCTCAAGTAGTACGCGGTATAGCAAGAACCTAAGCTCCAAACACAACAATCAGGTCAAAATATTGAAAATAGTTCGTTCATGACATCATATTCTTTCAAAACGACTGATAGTATTTATTTTCTGTAAACTAAAAATCGCTTCTAGCGAAATTCATTTATTTTATGAAATACAAATCATAGTCTTAAGGCGAAGCAAGGACAGCATTTCTACAATTAAAGAATATATGGAACTCAAAACAACTTTCAACTAATTTCTAAGTCACTGTATGGAGCTGAAACGTGGAGAACTATTACATCCATCGTCAAGAAGGTACAAGTATTTATAATTAGTTGTCTACGCAAAATACTCAACATTCACTGACCGGTTACTATCAGCAACAGCGTTTTACTGGAGAGGACAAACCAGCTTCCAGCTGAAGAGGAGATTAGGAAAAAATGTTGGAATTGGATAGGACATACATTAAGGAAATCACCAAACTGCATCACGAGGCAATCCCTAACTTGGAATCCGGAAGGGAAGCGGAAACGTGGATACCGAAGAACAGATTACGTCAGGAAATAGAAGCAGATATGAAAAGGATGAATGTTATTTGGAAGGAACTGTAAAGGATTGTTTGGGACAGGGTTGAATGGAGAATGTTTGTGGATGGCCTATACTCCTCAACGAGTGGTAACAGGCACAAGTTATATATATATATATATATATATATATATATATATATATATAATCTTCCAATCCCTTCAATTGACTTTATCAGCATTGGCAACTTAAATATTTTTTGCAGTTCTGTTAATGTCCTTATCTGTTTTTATTACTTTTTTCATTTTAATCACTTGATCTAACCAGTAAAAAAGTTTAATAAATATGTTATATAGTATACAATTTTATTCAAAAGTACCATATCACAAAAGACAGCAATAATACACTGAATATTAACCTCGTATAAACGTTGTCTTGGTAACCATAAGTGTATTTTGTAGTACACAGAAGAAGTTAAGTTTTGCTTTCGTTGTAAAGCAGAAATATAGTTTGAGGTTTTTAAGGCTTTGAGATAAGATCCTTTGTCTGATGAAACTCACTGCTTACTATTATTTTTCTAAAATTTTGTTCTTTCTGAAGCATGATTAGGCGTGGCTATTCCGGTTGAATATTTTTTTATTTATAAAGTATGTCATCTCAAAAATGTCTAAACTATCATTATTTTCGAATTCAAGCATAAGTTCCGGAGTTCTTTTCTTGCAATCTATCATAACTAGTAAGTAATAACATTAAAAGTAAATCCTTCCCTCCGTTGCGTAAGTTGTGTGAATAAAATTTGTTGACCTTATCAATTTCTTAAGTGTTTAAGTGGACTTATTGAAACTTTTTAGAACATATTGTAGTCCAACCTTTAATCTGCCAATTGATAAAGAAGCTGCTGTTTGACCATACAATAATAATACCTTACATGTCTTAATTGATTCCGTTTGATTTGCAAATTAATTATCATGATCTTTATAAATACGATGTAAGTATATGGATGCTACATGGATAAAAATGTCCCTCTAATCTCTCTCCTTAAAGGGAAACCACTTAGGCTATATTTAGAAAACAACTTATGTAACTGTATGTACGCAGTCCATCTAGACGAAGATTCCTTTCCTCTACAAAATAGTAAGACAGGTACATTCTATGCCTTATATTAGAACCTAAGCAAATTGATATACATTCATTTAGTACTGTTTGTTTGAATCTTCCCATCGATGTGTTAGGACTGCAACTGGTCAGTCTCTAATTGGAATATGTGCATACTGTGCGCGGCCGAGTGAATAACGCGATGGCGTTTGAAGCGAGGGTACTGGGTTCGAGTCCCAGAGTGAACATCAACTCTGAGATGCAGGTATATCTAGCTGACGAGTCCCAAATAGGATGAAACGCGCGTCCTGGATTCCATTTCTAGCCACTATCCATCTCTGCTTAAATTGATATACATCTTAAAAATAAAAAATTCTGTTTCAAAGCTCTAGAAATACTGCATTTCTAAGTGTTGTATAATCTAAAAGTAAAGAATGATTATGTAGTTATGTAGGTAATAAATAAATTCATTATACTGATAGTATCTATATGTCATATGTGATTGAATGAACTATCCTTCTTGGTATTTTGGTAAACATTTTTTAAACAAAAAAAAACACATATAAACCGTAACTGAAAAGTTGACAGATAATATATTGCTATCTACATCTTTCTCTTACATACGTATATATTTAATGCTAAAAAGATTTATGGCCGAAAACAAAGTACAGGTAACCAAGATCATTATTTGTTCCACTATTTAATTGAATTACCTTATCTTATAATTCATTTGGTAATGTATCATATGTAGGTACTTTTATTTAATGTACATATAGTAATCACTATGAACACCTACATACCTGTACAAGCTGTTGCATTTTAATAGGTCATATCCTCTATTCATTTTCATCACGATTTACCATCAAATAATCAATAATGTACACTTGTTTGAATTCATTTAGCTGTTAAGATATGACATGTGATCATTTCAAAAAAAAATATTTCACATAACCAAAATAAATTACGTTAGTGATTACACCAGTGATCTTCCTTATAAATAACTTATATTTTTATCATAATAAGTACAATGAAATCATCTGGAGCCATTAAGCTATAAAAGTATAGTAAAGTTGAGGCTAACTACATGAATTAATTTTCAGACACATTTTATACTGTAAATGTTTTCAACAATGATTGAATGAGGGCAATTACCGCCCCGATAAAGATACATTTTTAATGGTATATAATGAAGTGCCAGAGAAAAAAAGTACCCAAGTTGTTATTGAAAAGGATGAATGTTATTTGGAAGAAACTGGAAAGGATTGTCCAGGACAGGGTTAGATGAAGAATGATGGTGGGCGGCTTATGCTCCTCCACAAGGGGTAACAGGCGTAAGTAAGTAAGTTGTTATCCATCACGTTTATATATTCATAATAATTTATTCATAAATATGAAATCAAATCATTCATTCTGTAGGAATTATGACTATTTAAACATGATTAATTTGATTACCACAAGTCCTTCGATGATTACTTATGTATTAAGTAACAAGAATATTACTTATTTACTTACACCTATTACCCCTCGTGAAGGAGTATAGACTACCCACAAGCATTCTCCATTCAACCCTGTCCCAAACAATCCTTTACAGTTCCTTCCAAATAACATTCATCCTTTTCATATCTGCTTCTATTTCCTGACGTAATCTGTTCTTCGGTATCCACGTTTCCGCTTCCCTTCCGGATTCCAAGTTAGGGATTGCCTCGTGATGCAGTTTGGTGATTTCCTTAATGTATGTCCTATCCAATTCCAACATTTTTTCCTAATCTCCTCTTCAGCTGGAAGCTGGTTTGTCCTCTCCAGTAAAACTCTGTTGCTGATAGTAACCGGTCAGTGAATGTTGAGTATTTTGCGTAGACAACTAATTATAAATACTTGTACCTTCTTGATGATGGATGTAGTAGTTCTCCACATTTCAGCTCCGTACAGTAAAACTCTCATGACGTTCGTATTGAAGATTCTCACTTTGAAGTTAGTTGAGAGTTGTGTTGAGTTCTATATGTTCTTCAATTGTAGGAATGCTGTCTTTGCTTTGCCAATCCTCATCTTTACATCTGCATCTGATCCTCTTTGTTTGTCAATGATGCTGTCCAGTTACGTGAATGTTTCCAACTCTTCCAGAGTTTCTCCATCAAGTGTGATTGGGTTGTTGTTCTCCGAACACGAACATGAATATAAATCAATAAAATTTTTATCATTGAATTCTTCCATTACATAATAAAGCCAACTAATATATAGATATATATGATAATATAACTGTCATTAATGTTTGTTTAGATATAGTTCAGATCTTAAAAAAAAATAAATAATTATTATACATATAGACTGATATACAATAAAACCATAATCATCAATGTTGAATTTGGTATACGTCACTTACAGCTATCCTGATAATATGATGCCAATATTAAATTTGTTTGTATAAATTCATTTATTTATATGAATTTAAACACCTATGAATAATCTACTATCAATTCAACTTAATACGGTTAAGTTTGTTTATATAAATTTAAATTATTGAAATAATTTGAAATATCTTTAGTATATTAGCATTATCCAACTTTAGATCATTTTAATTATATATTAATTATCAAATATTTTCATTATTATAATGGTTAGAATCTATTGTAACATTATATGAAGTGAATATAGAATAAAAATTATGTTATGGGTTTGATAAGAAGTGAGTTTGAAATCTATAGTTATGTAAATAAACATTTAAGAGAACAAACAAACTACCTTCAAATTCACTTAGTATTGTTTGTTTGGATCTTCCCATTAATGTGTTTAGGACTGTAACTGGTCCAGCTGACGAGTCCCAAATACGATGAAACGCGCGTCCTGGATTACACTGCCAGCCACTATCCATCTTTGTTTACCTTCAAATTGTTTTTTCTTCAGCCTCATGCCCGAAATATATTCTTATTTTTACTAATATAGTTATTTTTTTAGTGAAACTTAAAATCTATTCCCAATCAGCATTGTTTTTAATCATTATAAATTAGTATTCTTTAGACTTGGATTAATGTTAATTTGGTTATTCATTCTCTGAAGAAGTGGCTTACACTGAGTTACGAAACGTCAGAAAATCTAATTTTTCTACTCATTGGGAATCACAAATATATTAATTTTTTTACTTTAATAATTCTGTTAATTGTATGTGTTTACTTAGCTTCAGTATTGGGAAAGTTATGATAATATAGAGGTTGTTAACACATTCTAACAATAAATTAAAAGCTTTCTCTGAATCTAATGTATCACAACTTGGCTTGATAGTTGGATAAATTATGTGAATCACTTAGCAATAAAATGGAAGTAATTTTCTAAACAAAATGAACCATGTGAATATATCAGATAGATGTATGAAATCACTTGATATTTATTCATAATTTATAAAACGTTGTCTCATCTTGAAAAACCTCTTATGAAAAATAGATACCCAAGAGAATTCGCAAACACACAATTGATAAGAAAAGACCTGTCTTGAATTCAAAATGATCAAAATGTATCTGAAGTAAACTTGAAATTTCTTTGTGAATTTGTATGCACTATTGGCATAGAGTACATAAGAAGAACTAATACAATGTTATCTACAAGAACTTTTGAGTATATTCCTCGAAACGATTGTTCACAAAGAAGTCAAGCATTTGAAAATTCCGATCACTAGGCGTCTAATATACAGTGAATGTAAGGTAGGTGTCAAAAAATAAGTGTCAATCACTGAACATCGCCATTAGTCATCTGACTTCTTTTAAAGTCATTCATCCAATGTTGATGTGATTATATAACCATTCATTTATTAGATTTTGTTTTGTTTTTACACATCAGATACTTTCCAACGGTTAATTGGACATCGATCTTAACTGTCATTATTAAATATTTGTTTTTACTGTTTTTCTGTATTGTTTTAATTTCAAATTCTCAGACTAAGGCATATCAAACCTCATGACAGTATCGTCAGTAATCTTATTACAAATTACAAGTGTCATACGTTTGTTTTGTAATCAAAACCAATTGTATTTAAACCAGAATGATACCTTGATTTTAAAAATACAAAAAGTATATTATTTTTAAATATGAACTTCTATGATGAACAATCTTCTACCTAATACTCTGTTTGAAATAAACTAAACGTATAATTAAAACCTTTAAAGTTCAGAGGTTCAAAACGATTACAAATAATTTAATTTAAGTAGTATTTAACTGCAAACAAAAGTAGAATATCTGCTAGCATAAGACTGAACTGAAGAGAATAGGAAGGGAGATGGATAACAATTGGAATAATGACAGAATTAAAAGAATCATAAAGATGAATTTAATGTATAATTTTCATATTTTTTTCAAAGTATTGAATTCTCGTTTCCTACAATACTACTGACTAATTTAAAACTACTATTTATTTCTTCAAAATATCTTATCTATATTTGTTCTATCTGTAATGACATCCCCCATTAAATACAAATTTCTCATTAGGATTCTTTCATTTTAATTAATGTTTTTTTTTTCAAAAAATATTAAATAGTAGTTAATAACAGATAAGCTTTAAAACAAAATTGTATCATTTTTAATATTCAAAATTTAAATATTAAATAAGATCCAATGAGATTATCAGAAAATATTTTTATTTATTTTTACCAGTAATTCATTATGTAAATAAATTTGAAATTTTTTTGTTTATATTTTCTATATTATAGAATGTAATAATGTTGAAGATTGAATGCTTCAATGTTTTTTTTAAAATCCTTATTTCTATGTGATATAAAAATTAACGAGAAAAAAAAATCAGAACGGTGGTTTTTGTGAAGATTTCAGTAATTTTATAGTTGAAATTATGAGTTAATTGAAACTAGACCATCATGGAGAACCTGAAAGCACTGGATGGCCATTTCGTCTTATTATGGGACTCCTCAGCAGTGTGCATTGGTGAGAAAGAAAAATCTTTGAAATGGTGAATAAATTATCAATTTATTAACTCAATCCTTAGAATTTAACAAATAAAAAATGGATAAAATGATCACTTAGCTTAATAATAATATGACACTGACATTAATAAATAATGCTATTCCTGAGTGAACAATTTTCTTTAGGTTTTATTATACTTAGTATCATCGCCGTCAACTGTTACAGAAAAAAATTTTGTGCACATTATCCGTTTGTAAAAACAAGCTTTGATAATGGAGTAAAATCTTATGATTGCAAATACAATATCATTTATTATAGATAAATATAAATTCCTAATATTTCATTTCTTTACATAAAGGATGTACAAATGTATGTTTAGGATAAATTAAAGTTACTGAAGATCTCAGATTTGTGACCAATGACATTTATAACTTTATAATAATCTATAATTTTAAAAGTTATTTTTATGAATTCACTAGAAAGGAAAGCCCAGGAAAGAGTGGGTTGGAGAATGCTGGCCGGCGGCCTATGCTCCATTAGGAGTATCAGTCGTAATTAAGTAAGTAAGTTTATGGATTCAAATAGTGGTATAAATTGTTTTCATAGCTTTGTGATAATGTATTGCTTTTATTTTATTCTTGATTTATTTACTCATATATCAGTTGACAATCTCAATTTTATTAGAATATAAATATCCATTATTATTTAGAGTACTACTTATAAACTGGTTTTTAGTAGGTATGATTTCTTAGTTGATTAAAGATTCTAATTATCAGTCATTATTTCAATGTTAACTATTATCTTGTTTTGATGATCATAATGAAAAATATGTAACATTTTCAGTATGACAAACGTCATTTTCAAAAAAGAAAACGTTTTACAATATTTTGTATCGCGAATTTGCTTCACTTACATTTGGTTGATAAATTATAACTAAATTATAGTTTTCATTTAGAACTTAACTGTTCGTCTTAATTATAAGTCATTAAATGTATCAAGGGTTTTATAACGAGATGTTTTGAAAGAAGAAATATTGATTTTTTCGATTTACCTTTAGACGAACTAATGTATCATTTTTAGCTGGTTGAAATAAAAATTTCTTGGTAATAAATTACTTATCGTCTGTATTACGAAAGCGACCAAACGGCATAGTATATCCAAGGGCGAGAGAGTCTGTTCTCTCCTCCTCGAAGTTCACTCGTACAGCCACTGACAGGGGTGTCCTACTCACTGTCTTCTCACCATGAGAGTGTTGTTTACGAAATTGAGAGGGCGAAAAGCGAATTTCCGGAGCTTAAAGCAGGTTAGTGAGTAAGCAGTCGAAAAACCTGATTCCAAAACAATAGTACAAATGTGCTCCATGATTGTGAGGGACACAAATGCTGTATGAACCAATTCTTGGTCACTCGTTACTATGGGACTGAATAGGCTTTGATTCCTCCACTGCTTTGTGTATTACACCTCCACGCTAAAAGCTCGAGGACTCGACCCCCTAAGAAAACCACCTGCTTCGATTTGAGCATTTGAGCAGTATCCCAGCTCATATACAAATTTGATGATAACTGAAACTAGAAAAAATTATACTTGCCTCAATCCTCATTCCCATAAATTATCCTCACAACGGTACAATGATATTCATTCTCATTTTATATTGCATCACTTGTCTGTTTCCTTTTATTACCATTTTCTAAATTCCCATATTTTTCAATTCTTGAAGCGGCTCACCTATAGTAATAATCTTGCCTTACAAAAACAGCTTTTTCTACTTTTATTCTCATACAAAATTCCTTATAAAACGTGCTGCTCAGAAAAATGTACTAGTAGACGATTAAATAGTTGTTTTTGAAGTTTCAATCGTCACTGTTACCAAGTAAATCTTAATTTCATAAGTAGTGGTTAACGGAAGATTTTCTAGTGTTGTTTTTGTAGATTTTTACATGCTTGCCTTGGAACTTAACATTATGTGTTGCAGTATATAGAAGTAATGAGATTCTTCAATTACATTAAAGGTCAAAGACAAAGAGAAAAACTAGATTCTCGAAGTATGTCATGAAAACGTAAAAATTACGTTTAGAATGATTTACAGCCCTTAAATCTCCTGATACGGCTGGAAGAGTACTCTATTTTCGGAATGATTTCATGTGGCTAAGAGTTTATAGCTTCTGTCACGAAAGCCTTATTCACTACCTTCTCTAAGGGGGTTGCTGTTGCCAAAAGTGAGGGGGGGGGGAAGTGAACGTTCTATGGTTCGAGCGCGTTAGTGAGCACAAAGTGTCTGACAAGAGGGTATGAAAAACACCGATAATACGCAAACGGCGAACATGGGCTTCAGGATCCTAGGAAATGAATGGTGTATGAACCTCTTCTGGTTACCGTCTACCTTGGGATCATGTTTCGATATTTTACCTCACCGTTTTGTGGATTTAATAGAACTTCACATGACATAACAAAGTTTCTCGAAAACTGAAATTTAGAACGAATGATTTGGAAGATTTGATATCATCAGTGTAGCATGTGGAATTACTTAGAAATCTTTTCATGACTTTCAGTTGGATATTATCAGTAAACTACGTAATTGATTACAAAATATAACTTTTTGATACTATGTATGTACAAGTTATGTTATATGATAAACATCGTGTCCCAAAACTGACCTAGTACGATATGTGGTGACAGTGATGAACAAATTTATCAATGGTTTAGGCTTTGTTTTTTTTTAAACGAACCTAATGAATTATTGATGAACAAGAAATACACATATTTCACTTTAATACCTCAAATTTGAAAATGAATGTATGGATGTATGTGAAACCTATAAACACAAGCTTATGCATCAATAAGAGATTTAAAGTAACTGAAAATACTACTGTTACTTTACGTTTACCAACAGTTACTACATTTTGCAATCTGTTTTTATTTGTCACCTCAATCGCGTTATCTCATTTTTACCTCACTGTATTTCCATTGTGTAATTATATGATTAGATCATTAAATTACATTTTCATATTTCCATACCATTCTACAAGTTCTCGCTTCCATGAATTTATGAGTCGCAATTGTGAAAGATATTTAGATGTATTGGTTAGGCTAGTATTAAGTTGCAAACCAACTCAGTGTTAATAAAAATGACTCGTGTTCCCTGTAATATTTTTATCCTTACAGAGTCAGTCAAGAAGTGATCAGATTAAAACCAACCAATTTGAGGTCTAAGAATGAAATCATACTGACCAATCTCTATTATTGAAATTACGGTAAACTATTTACAAAGTGTATTATCTGAGAAGTAGCAATTACTTATTTACCTAAAAGACCACATGAATCCATATTATTGACTACCATCTCCCTTCTTATTTTACACATCATCCAAATATGTTATCAAATCTTCTTTTACAGTTTCCATGAAAGTAATATTTACTACTTGAGCTCGATTACTGACCTCTGTTTTACATGGCTTTCAATTGAATAACATAGCACACCAGTTAAAACTCCATTTTCAGGCTATAAAGTCCACCTACATTATTCAGACTGCCATCAATGTATAATTAACAGGCACGTGAGATTAGAAAAATTTAATTACTGCGAGTTGCGACGTGAGAATCATAAAGGATGCTTACATAGAGATTTAAATTTTATGGCTTTTCAAGTAAATCGCAAAAAGAATACAGAAGAATTAAAAAAAGGGTCTAAACGTCATAAGGTTATCCATTCAAACTATGAGAGTAATTGGATATTTAAACTTTCGAATAGCTCTATCAGTAGTGCTCATGTTCAGACGAAAAGAAATGGGACACATATTGGTTATTACCTGTAAAAATTTCATTACTGATAGATTGCAACTAGAGATTAGTTTACATTTTAAAATGAAATAACTTATTCAACACAATGATTAAAGTCACCTTGGTAACACTTAAACAGTTTGCATGTGAAAATTCATAAATAAAAACAAACGTAAGGAAATTTGTGAAGCAGTTTTTTCAATACATTGAATATTTAATTAATCATATATATGAATAATGCAAAATACGGTCGAAGTTGATCTAAACTCATTGAAAACAAGCCACTCCCAAAATCTAAGGTCAAATGTTTACATTTATAATTGAAAATATGATAAAAATTTCGCCATTTAGCCAATCAAACATTTAATGGATAAATGAAGACTTCTAAATAATGGTGATGCGTTGAAGCTTAGATCGGTATTGTTTTATTGTGATGAGAGGATCACATTGAACTGTCAAACTTTCAGATTTTCATTGTTGACTTAGGCAACTTCATTGTAGCCTTAAAATAACTGAAAACCATAGTTTCTAAACAAAAACAAATGCTCTATAAGTCGTAAATAACGATTGAAGGGGAATACCATAAATTCCTTACACTTTTTCTATTCTCATCAACTACTAATAACCTCATATATGTTAATATATTGTACTATATTAGGCAATCAACAATGATAATTAAACAGTCTAAGTGACAAGAACTATTTATAAGTTTATATTTACATTAGATCATCTGAAACCAAATCAGAACAAAATAAAATTGGTCGTATTAGGAATTGCTTTAAACTTAAAGAAATGACTACGAATTGTAATAACTGTATAAGATATGAATACATTATACAAAAATTTGAGAACCTGGTAGGTGAAAAACGTCTAAATAATGAAAATAATAATTAATATGAATATGAATTTGATGACACAATCAAAATAATGGAAGAAGAAGAAGCAATCCTAGATATCAGATTAGCGTCTTTAATGAGAAATCAACAAAATCAAATAAATTATGACTCTGTCTTATTTTAAGTCATAAAAGGATATTGTGATGAATGCTATTCACAAGATTTCTCATATATAGTATGTAGCGCTATGTTGCTTGGATGTTGTTACAGACGACGTCCAAAGAGAAGATCTTCAAGATATAAAAAAGCACAATATATAGAGAATACCATTGAGATCAGAAGAAAAATGATAAAATACATGACAGAACTTTACAAATATCTGTGAAAATCCATAAGAAGGTTTACTTAATTATATTTTAAGCGTTTACAAATTTTCACATTCGCAATTTCTATGTTAAAAAGCTTATTAAACCATAATCAAGAATGGAATTCAGTTTTGAAATTGCTTTTTTTATTCACTACAGGATACCACTCTGTAATATAAAAATGTTTCAATCAAATCATCAATAGTTTGCATGTCTCTTTTATTGATAATCGTCGATATTTTTTTCTAATTGATTATACGAATGTAATTTGTAATTATAGGCAAAGATGGATAGTGGCTAGTAGTGGAATCCAGGATGCGCGTTTCGTTCTATCTGGGACTCGTCAGCTGGATGTACCTGCACTTTAGAGTTGAGTTCACTCTGGACTCGAACCCAGTACCTTTCGCTTCAAACGCCATCGAGTCCCAGAGTGAACATCAACTCTGAGATGCAAGGTACATCCAGCCGACGAGTCCCAAATAGGACGAAACGCGCGTCCTTGATTATACTGCTAGCCACTATCCATCTTTGCTTATGATGCTTGTGAATTGAGGCTTTACCGAGCCGATGCGCACAGTATGCACATAGGCCAATAAGAGACTGATCAATTGTAGTCCTAAACATCGATAGGAAGATTCAAACAAACAATACCAAGTAATTTAAAATATTTTAATTTGACCTTTAAATTTTTATTAAAGATTTGTAAAGTTTACATTCAAAATACTTTGGTTTGCTTATATTTTTATTACTGTACTTTTCTTTTCAGTAACACATTTTTTAGAAAATGGTCAAACAAAAAAAGAAGTCTGAATACTTTATTCATCATATGACTTAACTAAAAAAGAAAAACAATTCAGTATTGACATATTTATTTTATAATAATCATATGATATCCCAATTTATTTAATGAATGTTTACTTCTTAAGAAGAATTCGATACTAATAAATCATAATAAGATATGTTAATATCACTTGATTGACATTGTATTGTATATTGAAAAAAAGCAATAAAATAGTGTACTGTAGACTGATATTTATGATAATGTTTCGTGAACAACTTAATGATATAATTTAAATAAGCGCTTCTATTAAAAAAAACCTCAATTCCGTAGGTAAATAGCTCATAAGAAACTACGTTGTCATTTTAACAGTTATTGAAAAAATGAACCAAAAAAAGATTACATACAGATATAAAAGGGTCTGTTTAATGGACATATCCTAGCGAATATTTCCAGAGAATTGAATGACTAAATCTTTGATAGAAACATTAGATATAACGCTTCTCACAGTTTCCAAGATATTGAGCGACCATCTTCTACAGTCTTCAGTGGATGACTGCATCACATCTGACACGGTCAACCACACTGATCATGGATTCTTACTACAACTCCGTCAATCAACTCTAGAAACTAGTCACTAATCAGCACACAATGACAAATCAGGTGGCCAGTGAAGTTCAGCCATGTCTCATGAGAGGCACCTAACCAATAAAGAAAATCGAGGATGGTCCCACAATATCGTAGAATCATTGAAGTTAGACATTTACACCACCGCAAACCGGCTCACTCGCCTAGAGTTTGAGTGTTGTGGCACATGACCACAGATCGTTGGTTTGAATGTCGAGTATGTATTTGTTGATGTGCACTGATGAGAAACCTCATGCTAGGATAAAATCACCATCCAATATCCAGCTTTTCAATGATGGCCTAACATTTATCACTTCATGACTTAAGTGAAAATAAACAATCTCCAAAACTCGATGACAATAAGTTATAAGTTTTCAATATGTTGATTAAGTCATGAGAAAATAGAAGGATAAACTTTACGGAAATTATGGAAATGATTATAAACATGAAGAACATCTACATCCACTAAATTCACATATCCACGAATCCATGTACAAGTTGAAGTTAATGTAGAAACAGTTTGAAACATAGAAAATCCAGTAAGTTTTCAAAAATGTGGTTCAGGTTTCATATTGTCATAAACTTAAAATAGAAGTCTTCACTTTCTCATCGTCTATTATATTAGGTCTCAGTTACTGTTTGTCAATTTGTAGAAATGAATAAATCAAACTAAATAGTGAAGTAGAATCAAACGATTGTTTACATTCTGCTAATATTTCAAATCTATGTGCATAATGAAGGCGACGGAATCACATTCGACAATAAACATTTTCGTGAAAAACTTATATGTTCAATGCTGAAGAATAGAATCAATGACAAAATAAATATTGTTTTATTAAAAATGAAATATAAATTATCCACAAACAGATCTACATCAATTCAATACTATCTGTGCATTAATTTACACAAATATGTAGTTGATTTGTTGTAATAAGAAGAATACAGGGTGGTATTTTTATTGGTTTTAAGATTTATTTACATGGGATGTACATTCAGAAAGAGAAATAAACAAGAATTTGTTTAGTGTTCAAAAGCATTGATTTATAACGTTGGGATAATCAAAAGGGGGAATTTGTGAATAGTACATCAATCCGATACTGATCTGATCAATTAAGCTACACATTGATCAGAGAAATAATTAGAAAAACAGTTAAGTAGATTAACGAGATTGTTTTCAACAGGCGGTTCATGGTTAATGCAGTTAAGAGAGTGCTGACGAACTCATAACTATAACAGATCAAATATAAATAGAGAAATGAAATACTGAAAACCAGTAAAACATTATTTAAGCACCATTTTGTGTATCTAGAGAGCTGTCTAATACGTGAAAGACTGCCGAATAAATAGTTGTTAGACGGATGACATTATTCAGCCATAATATATTAAATACTGTAAATTCCAAACCACATGGATATCACAACAGCTTTATTAAAAGCTCTGTATTGTATTTGGTATTTGAAACATCTGATTGTTTGTATAAACAGTGACTAACGTCAGTCATACACGTTTGGTAGTACTTTTCAAACAGTAGCTATCAAATTAATGTGGTGGTCGTCTTCGCCTATCATACTAACTAGATCGAGACCGATGAACATACTGCGACGAAAGTTGGAAACAGACACCTATTAAATGAATTGAAATCGGTGACAACCGAAAAGGAGATCGTAGGACAGAGTTCGATAGAGAGTCTCGGTTGAATAAATAGATGAGTGTTATTTAGCTCTAACCATATTAATTCCCTTCTAAAGTTAGAATTAGTCACAAACCGTCAGAATCAGGTGTATTTGGCTGAAAACTTTGGAAAACATCAATCATCTTTAACTTTATTTTATAATATGCATTACATGACAATTACATTGTACATTTATAAAGTTTTATATTAAATGAATTTGTATCATCTCTGAGAATTGTTGATTAATTATTGATTACATGTATCTAATTACGTTTTACTTTTTTTGTTTTTCTCTTCCCAAGATTGTATTCCAAATTTTTTTTATTTTTTCTCATCGATACTTATCCATTTGTGCTGTTTAATCTCTTGAGAAATAAAATTTTTTTATTATAAAATGATAATTTTAAATTTAATTCAACTTACATAAAATTACCTAAAATTCTACATCAGAAATTTAAAGGTAGTAAAATATATATATTTCTAACTACTCTGATATTGATAATGTAAATAAAGGTGGCATATAAAATTTGTTGAATCATTTTATTATTTACTACTAACTAAGGAACGAAACTACTTATTAAAACACTTATATTAGACACTAGTCACATGAAATGATCATAGCTGAAACAATTTATTTGAAAGAATAATGGATGAAAGGTATTAAAAATATAGTCGCATTTGATCGAAATATTGAATGAATCAAAATCGCTTACATACTGGGAAACAACAGAAACATTCAATATAATTTGTATTGAAAAATAATTGTATCTTTCAGTTTGTAACAACAGTATCTTGAGGTTATGAAGTTACACTATAACATATGATCTTTCCTGAGGATAAAAGTATTGATAATTAGAAAAACATATCACACTTTTACATACTAATGTAGTGGATTCCACCTCATCAAGAGTTTCTCAATAACGTGTGGATGGGTTGGTGCACACTATGTTGGATTCGAGGTTCTTGTTTTTCCGTTGTGCATGTTGAGGCCTACTGGTACAAAAGCTGATAGCTTTTCGGACTCGTTGCATAAATCTCACTTGAAAATTTACAACCAAATAGAACAACATAAAGAATCAGATTACTGAGATGATAGGATCAGTTGGTACGACAGGTGAATCGTTAGTTAAGTATGAAAGTGATGAGACACATGACTCAGCTAATGGTAGATACTTCAATGAAAGCCGAATTGGAAATGAACTGTATCGGAGTTGCAAACATACACTGTTGAGAAGTTCTGAAATGAAAATAAACTGAAGATTAGAAATTCAAGATTCGGTTTTCCGGCTGGTCTACACATAAACAACAATGTTTCGATGAACCAATTCACACAGATTAACCAATTCACCGTAAAACTGGTTACTGAGATATGATCGACGACCGGAACCGATCAACGAGTATCTAATAAATTCATTTATTCCTGAAATTTTCTTTCATGAATACATCAACGGTGTGTGGATGATAATGTTATTACAAATGAATGAAGGGAACTTGACTGGGTGCATTTCCAAAACAGTGATATAAACGTTTGTGATGGCTTCTGTGTATTTAACAGTTTATCAATCAGTTAAATGCTGAACACTCAAGAATATTCGTGAGGGATGTTTGCTGTCCACAAATCGAAAGAACTTGTTTACTGAGTGTTGAAGAAACTGATTATCAAGGTGTGTGAATTTCCTATGTATTTAAGAATCTTGTATTCCGATAACTATTATTCGAAATGGGAGCAGTTATGTGATCACTGCAAGTTATACATAAGAGGAAACTTGAGCTTCAGGCCAGCACGTTTTGTGCTCAATAACATAGCCTAATGGTGAACAGCTTGAGTCCAATCACACACGGTTATTTTATGAGAATTTTATCGATGTATTATGTCGGTGCTTCAATAGGCTCACCGCCGAATACCCATGGGTAGGCGTTATATGAAATTTTATTAACCGGCCCCCTTCCAATCCATTCCTTTCATTATGGTAAATCAAAAACATTGCTGCAGATGCTGGTTGTTTGAGAGAAGCAAATTATCAATGACACACCTCACTATAGTTAGAAGAATGAATTCTCCAGACCATGAGTTCGTGGACTTAATCTTAAAGTTCATCAACCAACCTGTCTGGTATGGTAATACATAAAAGAATGATTACCTTTAACCAATGTTGCTCGATCTAGTTCATATGATAGGCGAAGACGACCACCACACTAATTTGATAGCTACTGTTTGAAAAGTACTACCAAACGTGTATGACTGACGTTAGTCACTGTTTATACAAACAATCAGATGTTTCAAATACCAAATACAATATAGAGCTTTTAATAAAGCTGTTGTGATATCCATGTGGTTTGGAATTTACAGTATTTAATATATTATGGCTGAATAATGTCATCCGTCTAACAACTATTTATTCGGCAGTCTTTCACGTATTAGACAGCTCTCTAGATACACAAAATGGTGCTTAAATAATGTTTTACTGGTTTTCAGTATTTCATTTCTCTATTTATATTTGATCTGTTATAGTTATGAGTTCGTCAGCACTCTCTTAACTGCATTAACCATGAACCGCCTGTTGAAAACAATCTCGTTAATCTACTTAACTGTTTTTCTAATTATTTCTCTGATCAATGTGTAGCTTAATTGATCAGATCAGTATCGGATTGATGTACTATTCACAAATTCCCCCTTTTGATTATCCCAACGTTATAAATCAATGCTTTTGAACACTAAACAAATTCTTGTTTATTTCTCTTTCTGAATGTACATCCCATGTAAATAAATCTTAAAACCAATAAAAATACCACCCTGTATTCTTCTTATTACAACAAATCAACTACATATTTGTGTAAATTAATGCACAGATAGTATTGAATTGATGTAGATCTGTTTGTGGATAATTTATATTTCATTTTTAATAAAACAATATTTATTTTGTCATTGATTCTATTCTTCAGCATTGAACATATAAGTTTTTCACGAAAATGTTTATTGTCGAATGTGATTCCGTCGCCTTCATTATGCACATAGACTTGAAATATTAGCAGAATGTAAGCAATCGTTTGATTCTACTTCACTATTTAGTTTGATTTATTCATTTCTACAAATTGACAAACAGTAACTGAGACCTAATATAATAGACGATGAGAAAGTGAAGACTTCTATTTTAAGTTTATGACAATATGAAACCTGAACCACATTTTTGAAAACTTACTGGATTTTCTATGTTTCGAACTGTTTCTACATTAACTTCAACTTGTACATGGATTCGTGGATATGTGAATTTAGTGGATGTAGATGTTCTTCATGTTTATAATCATTTCCATAATTTCCGTAAAGTTTATCCTTCTATTTTCTGCTTCGTTGAATATTTCTCATTATGCATGTCATTTCTGTGCCAAAATACACCGAAATTTCAATGATAAAAGTCTCAATACACTTCCGTTCATCATCTCAACATAAAATTGTAATATGTAGAGAATTAGGATGTTTGTGCAGACGAATCGAAATGCTTTAGTTTGTTTATGTCAAAAATAATACAAGTGAAGTTGAGCAAGGAGTTTGATAAACGTTTTTGATTTGTTTATCATCAACAGAATTAATGATAACCAGGAATTTACCAACATATTGAAAACACAATAAACTGTTGGCATGGATTTCACTGAAGTCATGAAGTGATAAATGTTAGGCCACCATTTAAAAGCTGGGATGGTCTCTCTAGTTCACTATATTTCCTTTCTAGTTCTGATTATGTATAGTTTGATCTAGTGAGACTCATGTAGCATTGGGCATATGTTTGTGGGGTAATATAGTGGCACACATAACTACTTTATTGAATACACACAAGTTTGTAAAACTCTCTCCACTTTCGTCCATTTATCTTAGTCACTCAATGTCGTCTCACGATATCTGGATACTCGATGTTGTCAATTCCCATCATGATGATGAGGTCGTTTACTCAGCACTTCCATATGATCGATTTCAACGTCTCATAAAACTGATCTTTATCGTCGTCGTTGCTATAATTGGTAGGTGCATACCACTGAATAACATTCATTGTGATTCTCTCCTTCTTCGTTTTGAAGAACGCTTTGATGATCCTGGGTCCATGAGATTCCCATCCTACAAATGTTTTACGTACTCTTTTCGACGGCATCAGTGAAAATGCATGTGTGTACGAAGCATGTTCTTCTTCATAACGAGATACAACTACATCTCTGCCGAACTTATATTTTTGTCCCGATAGTATCCTATGGGTTCCATTTGTTCGGAGAACAACAAAGTTGTATTTCCTCATTTCTGCAGCTATTTGTATGGTCCTCTTGGTCTTTTGCATTGTGTAGATATTCCATCAACCTATATAGTTGTTGTTCTGGTTTTTAGGAGGGTCATTGGTCTTATGATTTCGGAAGAACCTTGGATTTCGCCACCAGGAATCATAGTTCTTCTGAAAGAAGATCCTTAAACTCCCAGAGCAGTGTTTAACTGGTTTAATCTGTTTATTCTGGTTATCGCCTTTTTAGCAAGGTTGTTTTCTATGGGATGAGATTGCTAAACCCATGCTCCAGCTTCCTCCCTTACCCGGGCTTGAGATCTTCAGTAGTTCCCAAAGAGCTATAGGCGAAGTTACTTTCATGACTAAATTAGATTAATGGATAAAACTTCGATGTACTGGGAAGGTTTTCATAACCTTAAAGTTTTGTTTGTAAACATGATTTTTAAAAGCCACACCCGTTTACTATACATATCTCGTATTCCTTATGCCTACAAGAGTTCCAACACTAACGGATTACCACTTACTTATTTACTTAAGCCTGTTACCTATCGTGAGGCATAGGCCGCGGACCAGCAGCATCGACCATGTTTACTATCATTCTTATCTTCACGTTTTATAGATCAATATATTAGTAAACGGACGATTATATTGATCATTCACCAGTGTATATTCAATTTTCTGCCAACAGAACATAATAATAAGGTTATCTACCAGATTCCATCAAATTTGCCACATAGTTTACGAGCTCGTCTATTGCACATAGCTGAAGCTATCGCAATTCATATTCACAAACCGAACCTTTGTATCCAAAAGAAGTTTGTACAACCACTCTCGCTACCTTGGCCATCGGTATAGCGGAGTTTGTAGCATAATTTCGGTAAACAATTATCTTATTTTTCATAGTTGAAAGCGTGAGTCAATTGAAGCTAGACCACCATGGAAAACCTGGGAACACTGGACGGCCTTTTCGTCCTATTATGGGACTCCTCAGCAGTGCGCATCCACGAACCCGCTCTCGCGAGATTCGAACCCT
>NC_031495.1:53255665-53293439 GCF_000237925.1 Schistosoma mansoni
TATCTAAAGCTAGAAAGCTCATCAAATCCATAATGATAAACTTCAATAATATCGAGTCGATATTTTTATACAAAAAATGTATCTTACCTATTCTTTAATGTGATGTTTTAGTTTACAGCGATTGCAGGCATAATGACATGATTAAAACTGGAAGTGTTCAAAGAAGGTTCTCTTTTTTGTCTCTTCACAATTGGTGAATGGTTGCTCAACTTCGTGGATCAGTTGAAGTTAGACATTAACACCGTTGGATGCCAGCTCAGTGGTCTATCGGTTAAGGGCTTCGGCGCGAGATTGGTAGGTCCTGGGTTCGAATATCGCGAGAGCGGGTTCGTGGATGCGCACTGCTGAGGAGTCCCATAATAGGACTAAAAGGCCGTCCAGTGTTCCCAGGTTTTCTATGGTGGTCTAGCTTCAATTGACTCACGCTTTCAACTATGAAAAATACTAAATCTCCACAAAACCCCTTCTGATAATTATCTTATTCCTTCCATTTTTTGTATTTTGTATTTTACTTATTCTCTTCATTCGTCTCTTGATTCTTACATTACTACTATATTACTGACCATTCATCAAAATATTTTGTTAGTTCTTTCTTCTCTTTTTTTGTATATTATGCAACGTGGCAACTGATTGATTTTCGAATAATAACTTTGATTAGTATTAATCCTTCTCTTCCAATTAGTGTTAGTTTATAATCGATGTCATTATATAATTATTACGTAACGTATCTACTCGATGAGTGTTATTCCTTTATTGTGAATCATAAATATATTAGTGTAGAGCCATGATGAAAAACTAATTGAAAAGAAATTTCTTCGCTCGATTCGTTCCTTTTTATTTATCAAATGTCAAAATGGAAATTTTCACTTTAATAATATTTGACCAAAAATGACTTCTAAACCATTCACCTCCAAAATAATAATTTGTGTATTTGTCATTTAATGACAAAAATTCTATTTTCTCTAGGTAAACAACGTGTAATTTCGTATTATTTAAACTCTCTATCTTTTGTAGTTCATAATGAGTGAATGGATTTACTAACAATATTTATGCTAACATATTAATTCACAGCCTTACGTTTTGACATTTTATTTCTAACTAACTTTGTGGATTAACTTCAATAGCACCGGTTAAATCAGGTCACATTCAATCAAACAAGTTATATTATTATTGTTTATTGTACCAGTATACATTATTCTGTCGATGTAACGTGGCAAAGACTATAATCTTACCATAACATTTGTTTAAAACACAAATAATTTATACTATAATTTCAACTATAGTTTGACAAAATAATGTTGTTTACTAAGGTAACCAATCAACAAACTTTTTGACTGTCGGTACAAACATTATATTATATCACATAAATAACCTTATATCTAATTCTTAAGATGTTAAACAATTTTTTTAAACTATATAACAGTATTTCCGTTTTAACAATAGTTAAAATTTATGTATACCATAAGTTAATCCACCTATTGATGACAATGAAAAATATAAATGACTTCTGTTTAATAGGTCATATTCCTTAAATTTGTGCTTGTATAAACATATATTAAGATAAGGAATAAATTCAAATAAACGAAACCATATACATCATGAAAAATATATAACAAAGATTTGACTATTTAGATTTTAAAAGTTATTAGTCTATCGAATTCTGAAAACAAAAAATTCATCTAGTTCTATTGAAGAGAACGATACGGTTACCCTATAGAACTAAGGGAAATTCTTACAAATCGTACAAAATAAATTCTACTGGTGCTGAATGGTGATTATCATGAAAAGAGGGAAATAACTCACTTTGGGAGCATTTCATTCCAAACGGATTTCATAAGCAAGGTATCTCAATTGGTTGTGAGTGAAAATCTCATGTTCCCAGCCTCAGTCACTTAAAATCAGATAAGAAATATAAAAGAACTTTAAAAACTCTCTTAAACGAACCGGAAACTAGTTGATTTACAGGCCAGTGTTGACCAACATTAGATTCATAACAAGAGTATTCACAGATTCAACCTCCTAACTTTGTTATAGAATCACTATTTGATTCTGTAAGTCTTTTGTAATACGCTTTTCTATATTGACATCTCTTTGATGCTAAGTAATGAAATTTCTCATATTTCAGGAATAATTTAACTTCTTATTATCAATATTACGACTGCTTTTATTACATATCAAGCATTAAATCTAGACAGTATTACTAACGTTTTTAGACGGTAAAAATGTGGATGAATTCTGTTGTCTGATATTTATCAAATAATAGCTAAGTTCGGACGATTTTAGAAAAGATTTCTAGTTATATTCTTGAAAAGCCATTGCCCAGCAGGATATAATTAGCTTCAGCAAAATAATATATACTACAATTGAAGTATGAAGTAAAAGACATGGAATCTAAGTCAAATCTAAGTTAGATTGACCAGAATAGTTGACTAGTTCAGACATTTAGTCTGAGAATGGAATTTTTTAGTCTGATAAAACACAGTTTTTCCTAGAATAAAAACCGTAGGCTGAAAATTATGTAGAAATGTCACGACAACCACTAAATAATTTCTATTCCCTGACAAAAAAAAATTGTTTTATATTTATATTTGTTAATCTAAACTATAAGTAAATAGTATAATTCAAGTCTATTTCATTTAATAAAGAGGCTACAAAAAAAACGAAGGGAATTTGGAATAAAATAAATGAACTTCTGTTTTTATCCTTTATCCTTTTTAGTCTTTTAAAAGTAAAAAAATGATAGATGATGTCTGTAAACTAAATTGTATAAATTAAAATCATAAAACGAATTTTGATTGGTTAAACTTCTTTTGTATGAACTTTACAAAATATTTTAGTACATAATACTGTTTTATATATATATAAGTTAAATAAATAACTAGAACTACATAAGTATAAAGTATGAATGAGAAAATGAATAGATTCAGGCAAAGTATTCAGTTTGTTCTGATGTTTACCCGTTACCATAATGCTACGGACTATTATGAACATTTAATGTGTTCAATAACAGTTATAACTCTTAAATACAGATTGGAACCCAGTTGGTAAAACAAATAAGAAACTTATAATATAAAAATTGTATTTATTTTATTTATTTGAACACATAAATATTGGTACAAAGAAGCACCAGATACATATGCACCACACAAATCTCATTTGATTTGTGTGAGGGCTGTGGTACACCCAGGTGCCCAACCCGAAGCAGGTGGTTTTCTTAGGGGGCTACATCCAGAGCCTTTGACCTAAAGATCTGATCCACAAGGCAGTGGAGCATCGTACGGAGATGCAATCCCATGGTAGCCGGTGACCAACAATTGGTTCATACGCCATTTGTTCCATCAGGATCATGGAGCCCATGTGCATCATTGGTTTGGAATCAGGGTTCTCCAACTCCCCTAGGTGGACTCGCCGTGTCCACCAACCCAGTTAAAGCGCTGGACATTCGCTTTACGTCCTCTCAATTCCGTAAACAACAGTAATGTTAGGAGAAGGCAGTGAGTAGGACTTCCCTGGCGGAGGCTGTATACGCGTGGCCATGTGAGAGCATTTGGAGAGGGAGAACGGACTCTCCCCACTCTCGGCCGTACCAGAGCATTTGGGTGTAACGAAAATATGAAAAGACTAATGTAGAGAAAAACAGGGGAAATATTCTCGTGAGATATCATGGGTCAATTTAGTAGGCAAAAGTAAAACTACACAAAACTCTTTTACTATCTCACGACACTTTTTTATCTTGAGATACCAAAAGCAACTTTAGTATTGATGCAATTACAAAAATACAATGAAATAATCCGTGTTACCTTGAAAGCTATTATGTTTATGAGTGGAGCTAATGTGTGTTCACTTTAAAAATTGGTTTTCAATTGAAAACACTGGCTCGTGAATAACGTTTAGTATGTTTACTATGTCACGGAGAAATCGAGTTCATCGAGTCTATTCTTTTAATTTAGATTTTATTAAATACTAGTATTTAATCGACAGGTTACGACAAAAGCATAGTGTTTTTGGAGTGGATTAAAAACCAGATTAATCAAATGTATCTTTTGACTTCATTCTGTTATATGGTTAATCAAATTTTGCTCCAATTGCCAGCTATTTCATTGCTGGCATGTGTCGAATATCACGAAAGCTAGGTTCGGCTTTCCCAGTCTACGACCTCTTACCACTCGAAGTCTTAAGATACGACATGGGATGTCAAGTAGCTTATATTAGTGGACACATTGTAATTTGGTCGATAGAGATTGACCGGTACTATAAAGGACAGGAAAAATATTACATTTATCACCACTATATATTCGATTGATTGAAAATTGTCTGATAGTTGTCCTGAAGCATTCTTTGTTTTCAAATATTTTCACGAGATATTTCAAAGTAGATAATTAATCCAAAAAACTGTCTACAAAAGTGATTTTCAGTGGATTATTAAGTAAGAACGCATCACAAAGATAATGCAAACAACAATTTGTTTCACTCATACATACTTTCTTGATTAAGCCTATTATTCTTCTTGGAGCAGAAATCGTCAACTAAGTATCTCCAAGCATTTATAATTGGAGCTCTTCTTTCCAGTTATTGCCTAGTGCAATGGATCGTCATGACGAATTCTCAGGTTCCTAGCATCATATGTTTTTGATCAGCTTCCTTCCCTTTGAATTTGGGAATTTCAAGTTGGAGTTTATTCTCTAATACGGTGTAAGTTTTTTTCGTGGTGTATCCTATCCATCTCTACCGTTTTTTCCGAATCTTCTACTCAACTGGAATCTAGTTTGTTTTCTTCCAGAATTGGCTATTGCCGACAGTCTCTGGTCAAGGGATCTGGAGTATCTTGTACATACATTTAATTATAAATACCTGTGGTTTTTTTGTGATGGTTATAGTAGTTCTCCAAGTCTCAGTTCCGTAAAATGGAAATGTTTTAATGTTAGTTAAAAATACTGATTTTTGGATTTAAAGGGGATTTTCCCCTTGGTTAGTCAATTAGAGGCTTTATATGTGCATTAGATCCTCCTTGTTTGTCAGTGATACTCCCTAAAAATGTAAAAACTTCTATCCATTACATAATTTCGCCTTTAAACTTGATTCTATTGGTGTTTGTATTTCAGAATCTTGCGTTTTCACTTGTGAATGTGAAGGTTCACTATTTCAGAAGCCGCTGCTATACTGAATGTCCCCATCTGAATTTGATATTGTGTATGAAAGAGCAAGGCCCAGTCACTTGCGAAGTCAATTATTCAGATGTGTTTAAAGTAACCACCGTATTTCATGCTTCTCCTGAGACGTTGAGGTCCAGTTAATAATCAGAAGCAAGGGAAAAGTAATTAGTATGCATTCTTGTCTAACAGCCGTCTTCACTTGGAATACATTTTTGGGTTGTCCATCATATACGACTTCGCAGTTCAGCCTCTCTACTCAGTTCCACATGATTTTGATGACCTTCTCAAGTAATTTATAGAGTCGGAAATGATCCCATTCGGTTAACCTATCCACAATGTCGAATGTTTTCTCTTAGTTGAGTAAGTTGATGTATAGTGATGCGCTCTATTCAACTGATTGCTCAACAATGATTAGTAGTGTGCCGATTTAGTTAGAATATGAAAAATAAATGCCGTATAATTTATTTAAAAATATAATGAGAATTTCAATTAGTTTTAGTCGATTCCTAAAAAAAACGTTTACCCCTTAACATTTTACATACTGTTGTCCTCATAATTATAAGGTATAATCATTCCCTTTTATCTCACTATTAGATCTTATCTCCATAACGTGCTGTATTCTTCATCGAATGAATATCATCAGTTTGATTTATTTTTTTAATGTTTTCATATATTCAAATCGTTATGAAGCAAATGTTAATATACACTGGAAAAAAGAAGAACAAATGAAACATTTCTATTGTAAGTTCACTATTTTTATGAATACAAAGATTGAATACATTGTCTTATTTGATACTCTTGTAGATAAACATTAAAAAAAAAACATCTTCCAGAACAATCAGAAACAAAAACCTATAAAGTTGAGGTGAACTTGTATATGTTCAATAAAAGAAGAAAAATTTTTTTTCAGTTTCGAAAAAGCAGAAAATTTTACTTATCAAAAAGATTACCATTTTTGAAAAGCAGAAAATTTTACTTATCAAAAAGATTACCATTTTTGAATATTATATATATATATATATATATATATATATATATATGGATAGATACATAGGTAGATAGATAGATAGATGGATAGATAGATAGATAGGAAACTATGAATTAATGCATACAGATAATGAGTGTTTAGCAAGATATAAGTGATGATATAGTTGTATACCTTGATTTACTACTCTAAGTATGTAGTGGTATAATTGAACGAATCATTAATCTTAACATCATTCATTAGGTTTAGTTCGGTAAATCTTTTACAAAACATTTTTTTTCAAGAAAAAAGCAATAACACTGACAGTAAACATAATTTTAAAAAAAAAAGATAAACACAAAACACAATTGTTTTTTTACTGATAATTGGTTCAACAATAGAGTTTACTTGTATTTACTTATATTGTATCAATAAATCAATCATGATCAGTAGTACTATTAACAACACTAGTCCATATGTAACATACCATTAGTTTACTTACATGTTTTTCATCAGTAATAAATATAAATCTTAGAATATACAAGCTTAAATCAACGATATTTACATTGATTCTGGAATCTGTTGTACAATAGATTAGTCCAGTATAGTATACTAAATATAATTGGTTATAATTCTCCTTTTTAATAGCTACATGTATAGTTGAAAACATACAACGATAAATAGTATCACTGATAAATAATTCATATAGGACAGTGTATTATGCTGCCCTGTGAAGTTTTTTTATCACTAATAGATGTAATTCATGAAAATTATGAGAAAACTCATAGTGAGTAAATCTCAGGAAGGATAAAATATTAAAAAAAACAAAGTGTAATGTATCTTAGTGACTTTTAAAGACAATTATGCCCTACCTACAGAAAAGATATATATATGTACAAGAATTTGTTTGTTCACTGTTAGCCATTTCTCACTAAATATAAATAGATAATTACAGAGTATGAAAAACATCGGTTCAACAAGAGCATAACTTGTTATAATACAAGAATATTTCTTGCACATTAATTAATTACATTATCATGATTAGTGACTTGTTGGTTTACCGGCTAAATGGTAAAAATAAGAAAAGCATAAGAGAGAGGGAAAGAGAGCGAGGAAAAAGTGCTATTATTTAGCAGAAATATAATAAGCATCTACTTATGATTCATTTACTATATGGTGAGCATTAATTCAAATTAAAAGGGTAGGTAAAAAAAGATGTTGTCTTTATTTATAAGCAACGAAATATAAACAAAAGTGAAAAAAGATGTAAAAATAAATCAAGTATAAAGGATTGTTAAAAAAAATTGCATATCGCTTGTTCGGTACTGTGATTATTTTCTGTCATGATCACCTATTATTAATGTTAACTATAAGAAAAAAAGAAAGGCTAACAAACCTTTCTACAACATTAATATAATAGGCAAAATAAATGTAAGTCGTTAAATTTATTCACAGTGTTTTCACTATGTCATGTTCTACACAACGTATGGATACAATTTATGCTGTAAATGTAAACTGTTCGTCAATACTCTTCAACATTCACTTGTTTTTCTGTAAAAACTTCAATAATTAAAGTTTTCAATAAGAGTTTTTGCATTTTACGTCAAACTTATCTCGTTTTTGATACTCCTTTGATATAAGTCGGTAAATGTGCATTTACCGAATAAATTATTCGATAAACAGAATGATAATCCAGTCCAAAAAATATTCAGCGAAATATTATCTACCTAATACATTTTCATAGTTGAAAGCGTTAGTCAATTGAAGCTAGACCACCATGGAAAACCTGGAAGCACTTGACGGCCGTTTCGTCCAATTATGGGACTCCTCAGCAGCGCTCATCCACGACCTTGCCTCACGAGATTCGAACCCAGGACCTACCAGTCTCGCGGGCGAGCACTTAATCGATAGACCACTGAGCCGGAATCTGAGGGGTTTATGTCTAACTCCAACCAATCCACGAAGTTGAGCAACCGTTCACCAATTAGCTTCAATTGACGCACGCTTTCAACCATGAAAATACTAAATCACCATTAAACCCCTTCTGATAAACCTAATAAATTGTTTAAACCACGTGAACTGCTTGAATATCGTATTCATGAGTAAAGCTTTCAGAGTTATTATAGACATCATCTTTAAAATATCATTACAAAGATTACTTGTTGATAGAAAAAAAGGATGGTAGCGTTCAATTTTCAATTATATGTTAAACTAAGAATACATTTTTAAGATGCATGGAGTATTAGTTTTGTACAGTGCAGTCAAGAATGGTATTACAGTAGTTTACAGGTTAGTTTAAATACAGCAAAACGTTGTGACCAAACTTAGTCGTAAAATAACTGAAAGATAAAGCTGTTCAGTTATTGTAAGGAGATTAGTAGTTAGTTACCTTATTTGAATAATCACTTATTTAAATGTCACATCATCCAGAGCTTACGGAATATCTCTGGTAGTATAAGATAATAGCTATTTAGGTTCTTTAATGAAAAGAAAAACTATCAGAGCCTCATATAATTCTCAGTATATATCACAGTAATGAACTTGGAAAAAATTACTGAACTTTAACAACCGGACAAAGACAGTTAAAGATTCAGAATTTACTTAGATAAATCATAACAGGCCAACAAAATTCGAAAGAAGACAAGATTTATCGAAGATATCATAGAAAAAAGTAATAAGTTCTTTAAGTAGTTTTGATTTTAATCAAAGAAATGTTTACTGAGCAAATCTGCTAAATGTTTTTTTATTATCCAATATGCTTACATACTTACTCGGTAACCTTCATAGACTGTTACTCCTCGTGGTGGAGCATAGACCGCCTACCAGGATTCTCCATCAAACGATGTCCTGAGCAATCCTTTCAAGTTGCTACTCAAGCTCAGGTACGTGAAAACTTACACCTTTTCTGATGTTCCTCTATAAAGTGGGATTGTGTTGGTGCTCGTTATGTTGTATTTGAGGATTTTACTTTTTCTATTGTGTATGTTGAGACCTACTGATGGGAAGGCTTCTCCTACGCTGGTCGTCCTCATTTGCATTTTTTGATGTGTATGGGATAGAGGAGTTTGGTCATCCCGAGATGTTCATCGTGTTCTGCGCTTCCCCTCAGATGTGTAGGTCTTCATAAAACAGCCGACCACCTGAAGAAAGAGAGAGGGAGTAAGCAGTCTTATCTGACTCCGGTCCTTAAATACAATCCATCTATCAGCTGTTCTCCATGTTCAAAATTGTAGTGTAGTCCATCGTACGAATTCCGTACGATGTTGATGATCTCACGTCAAAGGAGGTTCCACAGTGTCATTCTATCCACACAGTCAGACGCTTTCTCACAGTCGAGGGAGTTGATGTATTGTGAAGAATCCCATCCAACTGATTATTCAACGATGATCCGTAGAATCGCGATTACATCTGTACACGACCAATCCTTACGGAATCCAGTCTGTTAGTTTCGAAGTTGAGAGTCTACCAAAACTTTCATTTGGTTCAGTAACACTTTGTTAAAATCTTTTCCTAGCACTGATAACAGTATGATGCCTATGTAGTTCTCATAATTTCTGAGATTTCCTTTCTTTGGTATCTTGATGAGGTATCCTGTCTTCCAGTCTGTTGGCACTTGCTCTTCTTCCCAAATGTTCGATGGGTTCAGTGTGGCTGATCTGTCTAAAAGCTTTTCGAAGTCCCTTACCACATGTCCTTTGCTTTTTAATCACAGCGATTGAGTTGTCCTCTTTGTTTTCGAATGGTCACTCTGGTCCACTACATTTCCCTGCTAGTCTTTCCGTTGTGTCACATAGTTGTCCCATATATGTTTCTCTCTCAGCTTTTTCCTCTTTCTCTACTAAGTCTTCCAATTATTTCTGATTGTCAGATCTAGTGCTTTTCTTCACTTGCACGTTTGCTTCAGTGTGTTCAGCTTGTGCTTTGACTTTTTTCCCTCTCGTTCGACTGTTGTTAATTGCTATTGTCGTCTTCTTCTTCTCATTTTTTCTCTCTTGAATATTATCCAAGATATCAATAGAGATGCATTCCTCCTGATTATGTTTTTCAAGCCCAGCACCTCCTGACACGTTGAAAATAGTGCTTCCTTAATTCGTTTCCAGTTGTTCTTCTTAGTATCTTTCTCTTCCTTGAGTAGATCCAGTAAGACTTGGAACCTGTTATTGAGAGTTATCTTGAATTCGTTGAATTTGTCATTGTGTCGAAGTAAGGCTGTATTGAACGTTTGTACTGTTGTTTTTTCCAGTTATCCAGTGTTTCTTTAGCATCACTTTAATCTCAGTAACTACCAGGCAGATGGTGGTCTGAAGCTATATCATCTTCTCACTTTGTACTCACTTCCTCTGTCAACCTTCTGAATATATTAGTGATGTAAATATGATCGATCTGGTTCTGTGCAATAACAAGAGAACATAAATCTTCGGATTAATAAGAGAAACAATCTATTGAGTATTATAAATTAAGAATATATAATTTGTGGTAGTTACGTTTGTATGGACTCATCTTACTCAACGTCAATTAGTGTTACAGTATAAAAACTTTAAGGCTATAGTTTTATTTATAATAACTATTCTACTAGTGTTTCTAAACAAAACCATACAGTACCATAAGTAAGAATCTATAAAGATATGCTTTTTTTAGTAAATGGGATATATTTTAAAGTTGTACTTGTTATGTTATTTTATATTTTCTGCTTAGAATTTGTCACTATACAAACACATATAGTATTGAAAAATTCAATTTTCATTATCACTGCTGAAGAGTCCCACAGTAGGACGAAACGGCCGTCTAGTTCTTCCACGTTTTCCATGGTGGTCTAGCTTCAATTGACTCATGATTTCAACTATATATAAAAAATACCATTATCATTGTTATATAAATAGTTCAGATTTAATGTTTTATATATAAAAAAATTAACAAATTATAAGAAAGTATAAGATACGATAGAAGTTATTTGCGTAAAATTATCATTCATTTAAACAACTTTGAAAAGCTTTTCATTTGTTCATGACTTCAATGATAAATTAGATTTGTAAGCAAAGATGGATAGTGACTAGCAGTGGAATCCAGGATGCGCGTTTCGTTCTATCTAGGACTCGTCAGCTGGATGTACCTGCATCTCAGAGTTGATGTTCACTCTGAGACTCGAACCCAGTACCTTTAACTTCAAATGCCATCGCGTTATTCACTCATCCACTCGGTCCCAGAGTGAACATCAACTCTGATATGCAGACACATCCAGCTGACGAGTCCCAAACGGGACGAAACGCGCGTCCTGGATTCCACTTCTAGTCACTATCCATTTTTGCTTACAGTGCTTGTGCATTAAGGCTATATCGAGTCAATACTCACAGTATACACACATGCCAATTAGAGACTGACCAGTTGCAGTCCTAACACATCGATGGGAAGATTCAAACAAGCTATATTAAATGAATATAAATTAGATTGATTAACTGTTCTATATATTGATCATCTTTAAATGATTTTCTGTCCAACTATTTGAGGAAGATCATTCTTTCAGATGAATATAAAGTAAACTAATTATAACTGGCATAGTTGAATTACTTTTTCTCTAGTTAATATCATTAATTTATAACAAATGGATTGTTTGAGGATCTATTAAACAGATCTCAATGCACTTCATTAATATTTTTTACATCAGAAATGATGACTTTGATGTATGTTTTTGTTTTCAGGGGTTTAAGAAGTACGTCTAAAACAATTAACTAACAAAAAATTGAACTAATTAGATTAAAGTCAATGCAATGAATAAACTGGATTAATTAGTTATCTTTTAGAAAAAGTCATCAAGACATCTGAATACTTATTTCTACAGGATACAAAATTGATAAATCTCGTTAATGATTAAAAAAGAGCTTTTGTATTTTATAACTTTAATAAAAGTTATCTCATTAACACAATATACTACTATTACTACTACTTATTTATTGAAGAAAGAGTAAAGATATTAGATGATATAAAGGTGAAGTTGAAAAACAGTATTCAGGAAATTAACATGTCAGAAAATTAAAAATTAATTTCCGTATAATTTAACCATCATTCTGAATTCAAACCTATTCTTAATTTTGTCATCAAGGTAAAAAATGATATGCGTGAATCACAAATGAAAACTGAGAACTGAACTTCATTCGTTGAAAATGAATTTAATTTTCATTACTTCTATGTTTAGCATTCACTTAAAGTATCAACAACTTTGGACTATTCCTCTTTCAGTCTTAAATTTTCATCAATTGTTATACAAAGTTAAAATTATGAAACTTCAGGTTTGAAAAGTTTCCAGAGGATAGAATGATAACTTCCAAAATTGTTCAACACGAAATCTTAAAAAAACCTTAACAAACACTGTCCTTTTTTATGCCTATGTATATTTATGCATCAGTAAATCACTTTTATGTAACATTGATGCTTTCTATTCAGATGTGATGAAGACTGATTTGTTTCTTTTAATATTCCAGTGTTATGGAATGTTAATATATAAAAATCAGTCGCGTTTGCTCTCAAATTCACTACAACGTTTTCATTGTAAATGAATCTTTTCAAAACACCTTAACAGAAAAACACCCAGCTTACTTAAGTTATGATTCCATGAAATTTTGGCATGTACAAGTGTTTGATAAATGAATTGTGCATTGACGAACATTTGACTTAGCTAAGATGGATAATCAGTGAATGCAACATTTAGAAAAGAATGAAAATCCATCCATTAAGTCACTAAATAATTAGGAGAATGCATCCTACAAGTTAGTCGAGTAAACAATTGACAGGTGAATAATAAAGCATTATATAACGTAAGCTGTCAGTGTTGAATATTGTAGCTAATGACAAGAACAGGGATTCTACACAAAGCAGTATGAGTCTTCTGCTTAAGAAAAGACGAAGAATATGATTGATAGATTTAACTTCCTCAAAGTATCTTGGTAAATTATAGGGGGTGTGGCTCTTAAACAGTAGATTAGCATCATACTGCTCCGGAGTAGACAAGACAGCAAATATGTATGAATGTACCTAGGTACAGAACTTTGCTATTATATTTGGGAAAATGAGAGGAGGTTCTATAAAGAATATAATCGTTAGTAAAAGGGTTTGTGAGGGTAGTTCAATTTGTAGTTTTACATCATAAGCTGACTTTAGTTAGACGAACTTTGAAGACCAAGAGTTATAAGATGGACCGTTCTGTTACGACATTGTCCTAACAGTTGGCACACCAGGTCCTTGTGGGAGTTGAAATAGAAGAAACTTCAAGATGACATTCAGTACAAAGGTGTTTTCTATTTTCCGAGAATCCTATATTGAACTAAGCACGATACTGAATAAGGCTATTATGGTTACCGTTACTGTTCAGTGGTTGTCGAACCAAATTTTGACCGTGATGTAAAACTATAAATAGTAGAATTTGTTTTTTCTTAATATTGCGTACTCAGTTAGGTTGATAATTCCTCTACAAAAATGCATGAAACATAATGACATTTTGTACAAAACCTCAAAAGTATAAGTAGGCGTTTTCATAATAGTGGTTTCCAGCCATTTATTTTTAAAGGTAAAGGTATGCAGACAGTTTCATTTTAACATTTTTCACTACATAATATCTGTTATAGATAAAACATTATAGAATACTTATCTTTCTTTACTTAAGTTGATTTAATTGTTGTTATAATATTTTCTATCAGAGGAAAGATAAAGCAAATAATATTCCACACCATTTAGGCTTCTTAGTAGTTACTGTGGTTTTACGTCATAAGCATTTTATCAAAGTATGCGAATAAATAATTACTGCTGAAGACATTATTATAAAGTTCAAACAAACACATAAAGAGAATATTGCATTGATGTAGTGGAAAGTTTTAACCTACTTACGAAATTGTCTTCTGGTAGATCGCTCTCTATATTTTTCTCTTCTCCTTATCATAAATATCACGAAGATTAGTTTTTATGTCAATGCAAGCTGCATTATCCACGTATATTCATTCGGATACGTCGACAACATCTTTCTGATCCTCTAAAGAAATTAAATAACTTCTGACACATAAAAATACTTAGAGTTCTGTTGTCAGAATCGTCAATTAACATTCTGGAAATTGGATCATTAAAATAAGAAAAACTAACAAAAACAAAACTATATTTATCAACAAAATATCAATATTTATTACACAAAGTAATAAATCGTATTGAGTATAGAATAAAAAGTTCTGCCCATAAACAAATCAGTTATGTTTTAAAGAAAAGTTTAACAAATACTAAACAGATTATGAGATGGTGGAGAAGATTTGTAGCTCAGGTGGATGATTTTGATGGAGTTTTGTTCTTTGAGCTGTATGATTTAGTCGTGGAGCTTTCATCGCCCTTCTGAACCAATGGGAGATACAACCAAAACAAAGAAGAAAACAATGACAGATTTAAGGTCAACAAGAACCAATCAACATCGAGGTGTACAGGACAAGCTGTGAACCACATGTGGAGAAATTCAAACACTTCACTTCTACCCGACGTTTGTGCTGATAATGTCATTCATAAGGACGATGAAAGCTCCACGACCAAACACTCCAGCTTAGAGAACAAAACTCCATCAAAATTAAACAGATTAGAAATAGAATAATGGAATGAAAGAAAAAAAATCAAATAATTCAAAGTTGAAATCATGAGTCAATTGAAGCTAGACCACCATGGAAAACCTGAAAACACTGGACGGCCGTTTCATCCTATTATGGGACTCCTCAGTAGTGCGTATTCACGATCCCGCACTCGCGAGATTCGAACCCAGGACCCACCAGTCTCGAGCGAGAGCCCTTAACCGATAGACCACTGAGCCGGCCGGTATCCAATGGTGTTAATGTCTAAGTTCAACCAATCCACGATGTTTGAGCAACCGTTCACCAATTGTCTTCAGTGAGTTGATATCTCTACAACAGACTTGGTTTGAACTCCACTTCAATTGACTCACGCTTTCAACTATGAAAATACTAAATCTCCACAAAACCCCTTCTGATAATTAAAATAATTCAAAGCTAAGAAGTTGATAACTACAACAATAGCAATGCTTGAACACATTCATTTCAATAAACTAGATTGTTTTACTTTCAATGATAGTCAGCTTCTTCATCTGAATATCCTTTGGGGATAACCTAATTAGTAATATGACATGTAGGGAAACCTTTGGCTTTTTCTTTTTGTTAAACATACATAGTTGATATTAATTTCATTTACACATTTTATACAACACAGTGTTTTTAAACAATAGTCTTTATTCAATGAAGCAAATTAATGACTTTTGCGAATATTTTTATTCGTTAACTCCCATCATTAAATTTTTTTTTAGAATTCTGACTATATCAAATTGAATTGTTCACAATTATACAAAATCCTTTTGCATTAAATATTCATTTAACTAGCCCATTGTTTTTTTAAACAAAACAATATACTACTTCATTTATTATTATACAAAGAAGAAAAATAAGTAATACTATTTCTTCCCTTTTAAAAAAAGGAATTCAAAAAAAGAAGAAAAAAGAAAAATAACAAAAAAGAAAAGAAAAACAACAAAAAAAGAAAACAAATGAGAATGCACGCCTTAAAGTTTAATTTATAAAAAAATTTTTTTTTAAAAAAAGTATCATTTTTCGAAATTAAAAACTAAAAAAAAATACAAAAGGTATAAATTTAGTATAATCACTTTAATTTCTTTTAATTTTTCTTTTATATTTATTTTGTTTTTTTGCGTTTTTTTAATTTTGAGTAACGAATAGTTATAAATAAATAGATTGTATTTTACATTTTACAAAAGGTCAAATGGACAATGCTATTTGTGGTAACATTTTGCCCCCTTGCTCTTATAAATTTTACTTTATTTAAAGAAAAACCAACTAAACTGAGAATGGAAAAGATAAAAGGGTGATAAGATGAATATTAATTAGAGGCAAACAAAAGAGCATACAGAGAAGAATGAGAAAATAATAAGTATGTTTGTTGAGGTCATACTTATCAAAGTATAAAAAAAAGAAATGAGGTTTGTGTTTTTATTTGCAATAAATTTATTTTATAATTGATATGTTAAACTGTCTTGCCATGTAATTTGTGTTAAAAATTTATTCAATAATTAAATTTATACTAATGATTATAGATCCGAGGATACCTCATGAAATATAATGGACTCTCACTTCACTTCTACCCGACGTTTATGCTGATGATGTCGTTCAGAAGGATGATGAAAGCTCCACGACCAAACCATCCAGTTCAGAGAACAAAACTCCATGATAATGGACTCTTGTCATAAAACATAGCTGAAGCTTTAAGACTTTTTGCAAAGATATTTCTCAAAGTTCTTACACTAGTTATTTTTCAAAAATCCTATGTGTTATAGCTTATTCGTAAAATGCACCGTTTGTTTGACTGGTATTGTAAGAGCTGGTACTATGTCAAGCCCAAATGGTTTATTCTCACCTCTGGACAGACCAATCTATTTATTCTTCTTAAGCCACATTTTTAGCCTGTCATTTATTCGCTTATTGATCCTGACTGTTTTTTATATGATCGTATGTGCGTTCATTACTTACCCAATTCATTATGTGTCTGTAAATTAATTTTGTTGGACCATAAACAACGAGTCACGCTTGATTAAATGGAGTTGGCTCACATGCTGCTCTATCACGCGTTATTTTGTTTTGCTTTGCTTGTCGACCAACGGTTGTACAAAATATCCAAACCTCATTCTCGTATTTGACTTATTTAATTCCGTTATTCACTAACTCCAGTTAAGTTGATGAATATATAAGAGGATTGACGAAATGTATATTTCGATAACAATCAGAAACGACCTACCTGGAGTCAGATCTCGGGCCACTAAAGTGGGTAGCCCGTCGACGACGAAACTTATGCAGCAAACTACGTCAATGAAGAAGCTTTTGCACTCCATACTTTCGACGAACAAACTCAGCAAAGCCAGCTCAGTCGATAAACAACGCAATTTTTGACCATACGATCAAATAGGAAAGAGATCACGGCACCACTAATGTGGTAAGCTAAACTTCAAACCAAACTCACCCTGCAAATCTACGCAGACTTTATGATGTCTGCTATGAGAATTTTTTGAAATTTGACATTCCTGATTACTAAGATAGTGTCTTTTAGTTTCTTTTTTTGTTGATATATTTATGCAGTAAATATTTACGCTAGTTCAAAGGTATTGTATGTAATAATTTGATCAGATTTGAGGACTATCTCTCGTTGTCACAATCACATCATTGATAAATTGGAAACTGATATTCAAACTTATATACCTACGGTTATGACATCGAAAGACATGCGACTCGTACAAAAAATGAATTGTTTTAACGTTACGGAATACCTTTTTATTTATAGGTGTACAATGCGAAAAATAATCTGCATAGGTTAACTCGATTTTTTATTGTTTCCATGAATAAATACTGGGATGAAACTGGTAAAATTTTAAATAAGGCCTATTATAGTGTCTTGGAATTTATATTTATAGATTAGTTTTAGTTTGTCCAACTTATTGAATGGTTTCGTCACTTTAAAATTATGGAGTTTTAAACATGTTTTTCCGCGACATTTAACTTATGACCTTAAACCGTATACTGTTTATCCAGATGCCCCATTTCTTTGATTAATTGCGGCCAGAGCGTAAATAGTATCTTCAGATTATCTGAACAATTTGTAGAGTGTGTTCCTTGACTTTGTTTTATCGTTTTAACCGGTTTTTGCTTTCAAAGTAGTGGCCAATTTCGCAAAAATTCTTTAGTTTGCTCCTTTACCATTTTATTCGATAAATTAAAAGTTTATAGTTACAGAAAAGAATCATTTCTGAAATTAACAATGAGCTCATTAACAAATAAATTCCTAATCATTGATCCGCAAGTTATATTAATGATTTGCTGTACGATACTCAAGACTATATTTGTTCATCTAAGATCGATTTGAATTTGGACAGCTAACTTAATCATATAACTTTCTATAGAATATCCAGATCAAATCTAAGGCTAGTTAAAGTGAAAACGTAATACCAAATAAGTAGATAACTTTGAATTTCATTGAGATTCTGAAACTGTCTGACGTTGGACCACTATTAAAAACCCGAAAGCACTAGATGGCCACCTCTTCCTAGTATGGAATTATCTTTCATTGTCTTCGGTGGATATTTGCTTCGCACCCGGCACAATTAAACTCTACTGGTTACAGCTTCCCAATCAAACTCCAAGAATTACCTCCCTAATCAGGATCGTGGGTGGGCACTGCTGAGAAGTCCTATACAAGGACAAAACAGCCGTCCAATGCTTCCAAGTTTTTGATGGTAGTCTAGCTCTGATCAGTTTTATAATTTCAATGAAACTTAACAATCTTTACCACACCTTACTAAAATTAACTTCATAATCGAAGGCGAGAAACTTACCTATTTAACCTTAATTTATCTTTTTCTCAAAAAGTTAAAAACTTTATTTTTTCCTGTTTAAACCAGGATATGAAAAGTTTATTACACATTGGGAGTAGCCATAAAAGAATTATAAATGAATAAGAGAAGAAAGAAATAAAATTAAGAAAAGAAATAATAATAAATAATACTACTTAAATCATGTCCATCAAAATAAAATAAAAAAAACAAACAAACATTGAAATTGTATTCCCAATACGTGTAAACTGATATTATTATAATTGATTAATAACAATATATAGAAAAAATATAAAAAAAGGAAAATAACCCTAACGATAAATAATACTTTTAATAAAAGAAAATAATAATTATTATTATATTATATTTCAGTTTATTATTCTATAGTATTAATAATGATAGTATTTTCATAGTCGAAAGCGTGAGTCAATTGAAGCTAGACCACCGTGGAAAACCTGGAAGCACTGGACGGCCGTTTCGTCCAATTATGGGACTTCTCAGCAGTTCGCATCTACGATCCTGCCACGCGAGATTCGAACCCAGGACCTATCGGTCTCGCGGGCGAGCACTTAAACGATAGACCACTGAGCCGGTATTCAATACACATACAATAGAAATATTTAATTAGTCTTTGTTTCTATATTATTCTGCCTATCAAATGTAATAATGGATAATTTGAACAAAGTAATTTCATGATAGATAATACCTAAATTATTTTGATTAGTAAAGCGTTCATCTATTTGGATGGTTATTTCTTTTAAACATACTATTTAAAATAACTATATTTTTTCTAAAGAGATACTATCAGACACATGGAATCACATAATAATTTAACAGTAAGACGATTAGAAACTTCAAATTATACTTCTTCAAACACTTACACTCAGTTTTCTGAGTTCTGTAGATTGTTTTTTACGAAACTTTCATCAAAAATAGAAATTATTTACTATCTATTATGATCTATAAAATAAAATGGTTTAGTTATAGATCAAGAAGGGATACATGCGCTAACCATAATCCTACTTATCTACTTCCGTTACCCCTCGTGGAGGAGAATACGTCACCCAACAGCACTCTCCATTAAAATCTGTCCTGAACAATCCTTTCCAGTTGTTTCTACTTGCTATTCATCCTTTCCATGTCTGCTTCCAATTCCCGAAGTACTATGTTCTTCGGTCTTCCACGTTTCTGTTTCCCTTCCGGATTCCAAGTTATTACTTGCCTCATGATGCAGTTTGTTGATTCCCGTAATGTATGTCCTATCCATTTCCAATGTCTTTTCCTAATTTCCTCTTGAGTTGGAAGCTGGTTTGTTCTCTCTCATAAAACGCTGTTGCTGACGGTATCCGGCCAATGGACAATGAGTATCTTATGTACATAAATATTTATAAATACTTGTATATTTCTGTTGATTGTAGTGGTTCTGGAAGTTTCATCTCCGTACAGTAGGACTGTCTTGACGTTTACATTGAAGACTCTCAATTTGGTCATGGCTGACAGACGGTCGTTATGAGTTTCATATGTTCTTCAATTGTAAGAATACTGTTGTTGCTTTGCATATCCTCACCTTTACATCTGCATCAGATCATCCTTGTTCAATGATGCTTCACAGGTATGTGAATGATTCCGAATCTTCCAGAGTTTCGCCATCAAGTGTGACTGGGTTGGTGTTCTCCGTGTTGTATTTGAGAATCTTGCTTTTTCCTTTGTGTATGTTGAGGCACACTGATGAAGGGGCTGCAGTCACACTGGTTTTCTTTACTTGCATCTGTTGCTGGGTATGGGATAGAGTTAGGTCATCTATACAGTTTAAATCGTCTAACTGCGTCCAAGCTGTCCATGGCATTCCGTGCTCCCCTCAGATGTCCAGGTCTTCATAATCTTGTCGACCACTTGAAGAAAGAGAGGGGGTGAGAGCAAGCAGCCTTATTTGACATCGGCTCTCATATGCAATGCGTCTGTCAGCTGTTCTCCATCCATGACATCCTAGTACAGTCTGTCATATGACTTCCGTATGATGTTGACGATTTTCTCAGTTAATAACACCACAGTGTCGAAGAAGGTTCCATAAGGTTCTCCTATCCACACAGTCAGAATCTTTCTCATGGTCATTGAAGTTGATGTATGTTGATGAGTTCAACATTGATCTCCAAAGTCGCAATCACGTCCGTTCATGACCGATCCTTAAGGGTTCCAGTTTTTTGATTTCGAAATTGAGAGTCTACCAAAACTTTCATTCGGTTCAACAACACTCTGTTTCAATTACGTCTATATCTGACTTCAATGCTTCAGCTAGTATGTTGTCTGGTCCTACTACTGCCTTCCCATTCTTCACTTTTTCTGATGGTCATACTGGTTTCTTCGATCGTTAGTTGTGCCTTGGCTTTCTCTGTACTTGTTTGACTGTTGTTAATTGCAGTCTCTCCTTCCCGCTTAAATGTTTTCCAAGGCACCAATAGAGATGTATTCCTTATGATGATGCTGCTTACGATTCAACACTTGCTGGTACGTTACGGTCCTTGCTTCTTTGATTCTTTTCCAGTTTTTCTCTTCTCTGAATAAATTTTGTAAAGCTAGGAATCTGTTGTTGAGACCCACCTTGAATTCGTTGAATTTGTCAGTATCTCGAAGGAATGCAGCAATAAGCCTCTGTGGTACTGTTTCTACAGTTATCCAGTACTTTAGTTTTAGTTCCATCTTGGTAACCAACAGGTGGTGATCCGAAGATATGTCAGCTCCTCACTTTGCACTCATCTCCTTCATTGACCTTATTAATATTTTTTGTGATGCAAGTATGATTGATCCGGTTCTCTTCGGTATGATCCTGTGAAATCCATGTAGCTCTGTGTTTGTCGTTTGTGAGGGAATATAATACCAACCATAAGTATTTTGTTGAGTGCACATAAATTGGCCGATCTTTCACCATTCTCATTCCTTACTCCCAGTCCACGTTGTTTGATGATAACATCTCCTGTAGCTCTTCCAGGGTTACTGTCGGTCTCGAGGAGGAGGATTTGGCTTGGGGTCAACAGCCCCATCCCGTAAAAAACAACTTTTCTAAAAAAAATGCCTAAAATCATATAGCTTCCGGTAAAATGATGCATTTACTCAGACTGAGAAATGAGATGATAGTATTTTTAACATCAACTAATATTGGCTATAAGATATGAGAGGGTCGTTACATTCCAGGTTGAGGGTTTTTCCATATTAGCCAGATATAAAGCTTTGGGAGATCAAACCGAATATATACAAAACTGTAAACGTCGATAATCTCTTTAAGTCACTTTATCAGAATCCAGAGATTAATATTTCTGATTTCAATCAATCAAGGATTTTCATTCAACCTCACTAAAACTTTAGAAAAGTCTACCCTTGAATAGTAATTAGGACACAAACACTCGGTCATGAATTATTGAAATTCTCGAACTATGATAAAACAAGTTATCAGTTGACAATGATTTACTAGCTGATACTAGTTGATGATGAAAATCAACCATAATTTTAACAGAATATCAGACAGATAAATGAATAATAATATCAATAATAATTCACAACTGTAAATTTGTCTATTTTAATCCTTTATTAGTTTTATGTTTATAAACTATGCTATATACTATAAATCATATACTTTTCACTGAATTTTCAGGAATTGATCTCCTATCAGGAGGCCCACTTATCAACTGAGAACACGCAGATGATATAGTCCTGTTTGGTGAAGACGCTGACAAAATGCAGAGTCTTCTGTTAGAACTGAGTAATAATGCCAGGATGTTTGGGATGCGTTTCTCCCCATTTAAATGTAAATTGTTACTCCAGGACTGGCCTGCGTCAACATCCGAACTAAGGATAGTGAGTGAAATAGTCGAACGCGTGGACAACTTCACTTATCTTGGAAGTCTGATCAGCCCTAATGGGTTGGTGTCTGACAAAATCTCAGCACGGATTCGAAAAGCTCGTTTAGCTTTTGCCAACTTATGTCATCTATGGCGAAGACGAGATATCCGTCTATCAATTAAGGGACGAGTATACTGTGCAGCAGTTCGTTCTGTTCTACTTTACGGCTGCGAAACATGGCCATTAAGAGTAGAAGATACTCGTAGGTTACTAGTATTTGACCACAGATGCCTTAGAAATATTGCTCGTATCTGCTGGGATAACCAGGTAAGTAATAGTGAGGTTCGATGCAGAGTATTAGGGAATGATGGTAAATCAGTTGATGAGGTCATGAATCTTCATCGACTCAGATGGTTGGGCCACGTGGTACGTAAGCCTGAACACCGATTACCACGACGCGCAATGCTGACCAGTGTAGGGGATGGTTGGAAGAGAGTTAGGGGCGGCCAAACCAAAACGTGGCATCAGTGCTTGAAGTCACTAACTTCTTGCCTGATCCATGTTGGTAGATGCAGACTACCTGGTTGGGGTCCGCGTGACTATCGTAATCAGTGGTTGGAGACTCTGGGTGACATGGCTCAGAATCGATCACAATGGTGTAGGTGTATACACTCTTTATCTTCCCTTAAACCTTGAGATTAAAATTGCTTCATAACGTTCTTCCTTCCTATACTATATCATTATATACAACCTATCTTTTATATATTACCACCACTAAATTAACTACTTCTATGAATCCGGTGTTCATCTTGTTGTGCTAACGAGGTATGGCAACTTGGACCGATGCATAAATGTGCCTGATCCTACGTTGTAGCTGACCGACTGACTGTTTTCTCACATTATTTGTCAATAACGTTATCCATTGCAAACGCTTTTTGAAAATAAATTATTTTGCAAGTTGTATATATCTTTTCGTATTTAGATATGAGTGGCTTCTTTTAGACAATTGGTCTAACTGATAAAATGTGTATTTGGTTCATGTTTTGGACATTAGAATCTTAACGGTAATAACCACCTCTGATAAATAAATCAACTTTACAATTAACCACGTTCTGTAGAATTGAGGAATCACTTTTATATAGTTTATCCTTCTGAAGATGAATTTGGATTTCTCAATAGAACTGGGATCTATAAAATGACAAAATACCCCAATTAAATATAACTGCCACACTAAATACTACTTTTCAAAAATTTATTTTCTTATCCAAAGTAAAAAGGCAATGTAAGAATTAATGGATATTTGAGTGCAAACATTCATTCCATAATACAGCGTTTAAGAAAATGGAAATTGTAATTCCTTGAAATGTTAGAATCAATTAGTTAAGTCTACTATGCTTAATAACTTTACATTTTTGGATTTCACTAGAAGAGGACTCACTAGATTGTACCTATTTTATGGTTTCACTAACATGTCGGAAGAATTTAGTTAATATGTTTTACTGTTAAACTCATGTTATACATGGATTGATATTGAAGAGTATATACAAAGTATATTTTGTTTCGTTATTTTTGAGTTCCAAATAGAAATCATTTACTGGTTAGTAGCCCGTTTCAGAAAACAAACAATGCAAGACTCATCATTGTCCAATTTCAAACATTTAAGTATGATACTTGATATTTAAAATAATATGCTGTATTTTTAGCATAGATATATGGTGACTATCAAAGGGATCTATGACTCGCGTTTCTCCCCATCCTGGACTTGTCAGCTGTATGTGCAGTGACACAAAACCAGAGTCCTAAATTCCACTGCTAACCATTATCTTTGCTTAAAATTTTTTTGACTTAATGGTATTATGGAGACAATCGCCACAGAATCCACACATGCCAAAAGATACGGATCAATTGTAGTCTTAAACATCATTAGGAAGAAACAAACAACCAGTATATACGAATTTTTATGTTTTCTAATACTATTTATGAAATAAGCAAAAAACCACATTTTAGATTAACTAAGTACACTTTTGACTTACAGCCGACGGTAATTCATTTAGGTTGCTAAACCCAATAGTTCGAGACATTTCTTACCAATTTGAACAATACGATACAGCACTGAAAACATTTTTAAAATTATATCATAATATAAACACCACGAATAATGTCACACAATACCTATATGTATATTATTACCGTTCTTTAGAATGCTACTCATGTTTAATTGAATGTATAGGCATTGCAAAACGTCGGTAGACTATCGATTATGAAAGTCAATATTCTATTGATAAGTGATTTTACTACTTTCAGAAGATAAACTTTATTACTGAGTTTTATCATAAAATTATTACGTAGTTCCCATGTTATTGTTGACTTACTTTATATCAGTGATAACATCTTTCAAATTACCCACATAACTCTAGAACGTCAAAGATTGTTTCTAACTGCAATTATATAGGACGCATATTTGAAAAAATATCATTCATGTTTTGTCTATTTATATAATGTTATCACTCAGATATAATGTTACAACATTCAGATTACAAATTTTGGTAAATTCATAAGTGGTTGTCAATTAATACACGGATGTATGATGAATTCGCCAAAACCTTTTCTAAAAAACAAATGCAATGCAAATTAGTTTGATGCTACCTTGATTCGCTCTCTTATTTAAATCATAAAGTAGAGTATTCAGGCTCTTGGCGAAACAGACAGTTTTATCAGCCCCTTAGCCATTGGATTACTTAAATTAATTACTTTAGATATACGTTTTATATTCTTTATTAAGGCGAACATAAAATTGAAATACTGTTAAATCACGTGATGAAACTAGTTTCAGATCTAGAAGATTGAAAATTCGAGACAATTACACTTATCTGCCGAAGGCTTTCAACATTAGACTAACTGGAACACATAGTCACCTCCAGTTTGATCCACCAGTTAACGTGTATGGTCCAAAGCATGTTTTTAATGATATATACCTTGTTCAGTTTCTTGTTAATCGACGTGACGTTGGTACCCCAAACTAATTTGTATGAAGCACAGTTTATATTCGTCTCATCTTAAGGAAATCATCACTGATACGATATTTCAACTAAATCCTTCTGTACACAAGAATGCTGTTATCAGTTTTAAACAGGTGTGATTACATCTGATTAAATAACCTCCTATTATCTCCTTTCTCCTCTAGAATATTATTATACCTAAATGTTAAATAATCAACCTTATGAACTGGTCTAGCTTTATACTAATTTACATCAATTTCAACAGCAATTTTGATCAAAGCATTCCTGTAAATGTGTTATAAATCAAGTATACGCTTTTAAAGATCTTCTAATAGTTGAATTCACAAGTCGATCTAAGCTAGATCACTATTGAAAGCCTGGAAATACTGGACGGTCGTCTCGTCATAGCAAACCACTCCTCAGCAGTGCACAACCATGATTCAGCACAAGGGGTCCGAATCCAGGACCTTCGATTTCGCGCGCGAACTTTTAACCTCTAGACAACTGAGCCGGTATCCAACGGTGTTTATGCCTAACTTCAGTCGATCCATGATCTTGGGCAACCGTTCATCTATTGTCTGAAGTGGATAACCGTCTCAATTTTGATCAATTTTGAAGGGACCAAAGTACTTCAGAAACTTTGAATAAATTGAGCATTGGGTAGATTGTTATAAATAAGTAATATATTTATTACTTCAGAAACGTTTTAACACTCATAAAGAAAGATTGACTGCAGAAGCGCTGTATAAATGAGCGAAGAAGAACAGCCTGAACCGAAAGGATAGTATTCAACTAGCAATTACATGACAAGTATTCGCTGACAAGTAATTGGAACCATTCTTTATCCAGCATGCTTATTTCACATGCATCGTTATTCTGACTGAAATTAATATGGGTTATTTTAGCAATAAAATTATGTATTTGATGATTCTCATTTTACATGCATATCAATGATTTAGACACAATTTTTTCAACTTTCAACTTGCACTTTTATTTTATTTTTCCTTCGTATAAAAACATATTAGCAACTAATATCAACTATTAATAACTCAATCTTACAAATACATACTTACACAAACACACATGCATACAATTAAAGCTAAATCGAGGCAATACGCACAGCATGCACCTATGCCAATAACAGATTGATCAATTGCAGGCCTAAACATCAATGGGAAGATTCAAACAAACATTAGTAAGTGGATTTCAATTTCACCACAGTGTACAAATACGTGGCTATCAGGACTCCGTAGCTAAGTGGATAACGTGATGACTTTTGAAGCGAACGGGACTGGGTTCGAGTTCCAGAGTGAACATCAACTCTGAAATCCAGGCACATCCAGCTGATGAGTCCCAAATAGGACGAAACGCGTGTCATGGATTCCATTGCTAGCCACTATCCATCTTTGCTTATAATGCATGTGAATTAAGGCTATATTGAGGCAATACGCATAGTATGTACATATGCCAATAAAAGACTGATAAATTGCAGTCCTAAACATCAATGAGAATATTCAACCAAACATTATCAAGTGAATTTTCACACACAATCGTTGAGTCATTTATTTTCACATAGTGGATTTTTCACATGATTCCCATATAACTAACTCATGTTATCCTACTCAATAAAGTCAGCATCTAAATATGATTGGGTTAGCACAGTATAGATGTGATGGGACTGTTAAACGCTATATATTTCTTTTATGATCTCGATTTCGATTATTACCTTAAAAAAGTCCAGAAAGCTTGCTAGACGAAACGGAAATAGTTACATTTCAGTCGCTGAGGTTATTTCAAAAATAATTTTCACATATAATGACTTCCCCATACTCGGCGCCCAATTTTCGTCAAACTATTCGTTCTAATATACGCATAAATAATTATTTTGTTCCTCTGTAAAGGAATAGAACGGATACTTTGATTTATGATGGATGTACATCTAAACTAATATAACTTCGTGAAACTCAAAACTGTTGTCGAGTAATATTATTGCTATCGTCGGACAAACAAAATATCTCTCTCGAAAATCGAGGCAGTGATTGTTTAGGACTTTAATTTTCAGTCATCTTTTTATCTCCTAGTATAGTTTACTTTTGAGTTTAAAAATTAAGACTGTTAGCAATTTATTTAGCACATCATAGAAAATATAATTAGTGCTATATTTCAGATAGAAGGTACATCTGTAATGTACAACTGTAAAGTGGAGATGTTATTTATCAGTGTGATTACCATGATCTTTATTTTTATTAATTTACCCTCTCTTTCTTGTGTAAAATGCGAGACATCTAGCATTACAAAATAGTGAACTATTTAAAGTTTAATTTAGAATACAAACGATTTCTGGATGCAAGAAATAAGTCTTCCATCAAGAAACTTAAACATGATTTGCGTATTCAAAAGCGATTATCATCAAAACTTTGAAATGATCTGATGCTGGTATTGTTACATACTTTTTCTACAAAATATCTAAAACATAAATGAGACCGAGGTAGATGATTAAATCAATCAATTTAAGATACCTACTTTCAATCGTCAAAATTCATAAACATAAGTATTATTTTGTCAGTTGTATTGACACTGAGTATTTTTATGCTAATCTCTAATTAAATAATAAACTATTCCTTATACCGCATAAATCAAGACAAAAAGTGATTCACAATGAACTATATTACGTTAAATAATGTTTATGATACTATGTTAAGTGTTCCAAAGGTGAATTTTATTGTTGTGAATTAATGTCTCAATTTCAATGAACAATAACTTGGAGGTAACTTGAAAAAAAACGAACAGTTAATTGTGTATTGATCAGTTTGTAATAGTTAGAAAGTTATATGTGTTTTCATCGATATTCTATTGAAATATATATCACTAACAAAATTCAAGGCTACAGTTTTCTGTCTTCATTAACCTTCATGTGAATGTTAAGTGAAATAATAACAAAGGAATATCTTATGCTAGCATTAGTTACTAGATGGTACTCATTGGTACTGTAATGAACAAGACAATAAGTGGGGACAACTGAGTTCTTTTGAACACAAACTTACAGAACATCTTGGCAAAATCTGTGAACCATATAGTAAATACTTAATTTGCAATACGTCAATCGATTGTCTCGCAATTGATTGTTCCTTTGCCAAATATCAGTCAATCGTCACCGACTTCATTGTTCTTTCGTTCCTACACCAACCATTCTTTGTTCTCATTTTCTTTTCTTTGATCTTCTTAACCTTCTTCCTCCAAGCACTTCACTTTCGGTTGACAATAGATACTACTTATATCTTTCGATATCAGTAGCTCACATTACAGTATTTGTAATTTCTCGTTGTTAATGTTAAAGATTGTATTTTTATATCCTCTCTGACATGTCTGAGTCCAGAACGCATTGTCTCGATACCGATATTTAGTTGAAGACTTTAATTATATGGGATCCTGTGTAACAATGAAACCTAATACAAGAGTTTCGTCTTAATCCGGATGTTTAGGATGGATGTACAAGTACCTTAAGTGTCATGTTCACACTGAAGTTTAAACCCTGTGCCTGATACTACAAATTCTTCCACATTTTTTATATGGAGGGGTGTAAAGAGGAAATTATATTTTTAACTCATTGTGACACTTGTTCAGCATTGCCTCCGCTTTTAATTCACTATGATCATTTTTTTTATTTTCTGGGTGCTATTTTATTCAGTATGACATTGAATTACTTCAGTGTAATGTTTATTCAGCATATGGTATTCTTGTGTTGAGCTAACGTGGACTATGTCTAGCATAGCATGCAACGTGAGATTTTGCTGTCATTTCATACATATGACTTTTTGCCAATTATTTATCAATTATGTGTACAAATCAATATATAAATGAGTGCATTTTCGACTAAAGTCGTCATGTTTTCGGGTTAATAAATCTTCATCTGCACCAGTTTTATTATTCTTACATCACGTCGTGAGAGTCGCAGCAGTTCCCCTTTTTGTTCAATCAAATCAATAAGCGACGTGGATATAACAGTTATCCACTAAGCTAGTTAGTGCAGTTAGCTACTTAGTAGCTTGTTAACTAGGTATAAAAATATTTATAATGGTTTATATTTATTTAGCTCAATATTAACAACAGAGAAATATCACACTTATAACTGAATTCATACTAAACTGTGTATTCTTGTCCACTTTACTATTAGTTAACTGTGGTTGTTCATTCATCTTATTAACAAAACAAAACAATATAATCCACTCAGCGTTTCGTCCTATTTGGGACTCGTCAGCTGGATGTACCTGCATCTTAGAGTTGATGTTCACTCTGGGACTTGAACCCAGTACCTTTCGCTTTAAACGCCATTGCGTTATCCACTGCTAGCCACTACCCATCTTTGCTTACAAAACAATAGAATGGTAAAAATAATTGAGAGTAAATTTTGTGTAAGTTGTTTAAATTACTCATAAGTATTGTTTACCGCAAACGTGTAATTTCATTATCGACTGTAATATATAATGTTTCATTTATTGCAGATATTTCTGAACAGAGTTTAAAACTATATTTATCCAGATGAAAATTTTTGTTTTGACCAAGTAACACGAAAATAATCTGTTCATTCTAGTTGTCGTCCATACATACTACTCAGTAAAGTTAATTAAGTTTCAAGATTCCACAAAACTTACTTGTTTTTAAATCTTTCGATGTAACTGTTAATATCTAGTAAAGAGGTGAGCATTTTCTCACAAAAATATATTTTGACGTTTAAATTTCTGCTCTATTATTATGTAATAAGTTTCCGATCAAGTCTATGTTCATGAGATTTATATTTCATAACTTACAATTTAGCGGCATCTGAATCCAGCAACAAAGTCATAGAAATCGTAATTGAACATTACCTGAATTATCACTTTTCAACAAAAAAACTTTATCCGAATAACATGTATACAAATATAAAAAGGTTGTAAACAAGTATTACGTCAAATTAATACATTGAATAGTAACGTCCACATTAATTAGTTAGTGAGCAATAAGTAGTACCATGTTATGCAATACTTAACCTCTAGCAGCCTAAAGGACTCACCGTTGTAGCTTATTATTTTCGGTTTAGAGTGATCATAGTCATCTTAAACTATCTGATTATATGTATTATTACAGCGCTGATTAATGACATTGGTAATAACTTATGAATGATGTATGAAAACAGTGTAATGAAAGTATACATATTTCTTTAACCTTTAATTTTATTTAATTCTATTTTTTGGTGAGAAAAATTCGCTTTTTATCCCAAAAATATTTTGTCGGACCTAAAAATTGTGAATTTTAAGAGTTTTTTCATAAGGAATTGTCAGAGACTTTTAATGGTTTCCAGAAAGCAGTCATTTGAGTTAGTTAGCATTTACTATGTAACTGCAATTTCACCAGTAATTTAGAAAGCATGCCTTCTCAAAATTTATGCATTTCGTGAATTCATAATCAGTGTTAGTAACTAATCACCTGCTAGTTTAGTAGTATACATTAAGAACTAATTTCAAATTCGTACTTCATTGGAAAATACAGTTCTCTTGATCCCTCTGATACTTTTAAGTATGGTGACAACACATAATTATCTTACTACATTCAAGTTTATTAGCTATTTACCCTTTCTTCATCTAAAGACATCCTTTGAAATTTATATAGCACATCAGCCCTTTCACCAATATGTAGGTTAGTTCATTATCTTTTAATTAAAAAACAATATACTTGTAATATCCAAATGAGTAGAAAAATTAAATTAAACCAAATTAATTTGGTTATTTATTCTCTAAAGAAATGGCTTACACTGAATCACGAAACGTCAGAAAATCTAATTTTTCTACTCATTGGGATATTACAACAATATTATTGTTTTTTATTTATAACAATCTACCCAATGATCAATTTATTTGAAATTATTAAGTCAAACCATGGTAATGATACCTACAAAATCATTATGTTTGCTCATTAATCATATTTCCCTCTACAACTAAAGTTTAGTGTCAACTATATATATATATGATGGAATAACGATAGCATAATTAACCTTCACCCATGTTTTTTTACTTAGTATGTTTGGATGCACTACAGTCACACGTCTGTGTCAGACGAATGTGAATAACTTTTGATGCTTGAAATTAATCCTTCAGTTTAGATTACATTCATACATGCAGCAGCAACCTGATAAATGGACGAAAAAAATGTCCGAAAATCCTGAGTATTATATACTTCGTAAATATAAAAAAACAAATGAACGGCCTCATACGAGTTATCAAGTTTCCTTATGTGCTGGATACTTCAAATGCCTTTCAGTTTATTCTCTTGAGTTCAATTGGCTCGTTGACTGCATTTACTAACTTAAATACTACTGTTTATATGTTTATACTTCTCTTTATGAAAATGAATAATAAGTTGAATCAGTTACCGTTTTAAAAATATCAACAAATATGGGTCTTTATTTGATGATTGCAAAGTCTAGTTTTTCTTATGTTTGTAACTGAAAAGCCAACACATAAAACGCTATTTTAGGTTGTAAGGTCAAATAAATTGATATCCCACTACCAAGAGCGAATCCTTGGAATAAATTATCGTAATTATTACCAATTGTCAACCTAACAGATTTATACTGTTGTTTAAATGAACATGTTTTCTTAACAAAACTTCAGGTCCTGTTATGTATTGTTTTGGAAATCATTCACGTTTAATTGTCAACTAGGCGAATTACAAATATTGTAGATTGATAGATAAACAAATAGAGCCTATTATCTTTAGGAAATAATTGAATTCTTGTACCTATATATATAAGCATTTCAATCTTAACTATATAAAGAAACCATTAAAAGCTTTTTCTAACAAACATAGAAAGGAAACTATCAGGAATCTTGAATTTTCAGTCTAGTTACTATAGTAATGCTTTTTTTTATGTCAGACATTTAATCACAGTGTGCAAAGAACACTTACGATAAGATTGAGTAGTTTTGGACTGAAAAGAGTTAATCTTAATAACATTTTTTGTTCTCAAATACTTTCTAAATGCGAAATGAAAATGATATGTTGATGAGATAGGTGTTTTTGAATGCACATACATGTATATGTTTTTATCTAAATGGAATATTGTTGTGCATCAGTCAAAAAGTAAATATCAAGTTTTAATGCCTTGCTAGAATATACTTATACGCCGTCAATAATTATACAGTCATGTAGAATTGGATGATATCAATGTTTATTATCAGAATGAAGTTCTATGAAAACTTGAGTAGACTCATACTAGGACAAAACAGTCGTTTAGTGCTCCCAGGTTTTCAATGATAGTCTAGCTTAGATGGACTCATGAATTAAACTGTTACAATACTAGTGTTTGCTAACACTTAAGTAATGAATAAATCCCTGACCAATTTCAAGTATTTACTAGTTAAAAAATACATGTCACACTATGAAGCATTTTTAAATAGTTATAACTTGTGTATGAACAGCCTAACCTAATGGTATAAAATAGTTTCTTTTCAAATAACTATCAATACATTAATGTAGTTAAAATGAAAGTTAGAATATCTTAAAATACTAATAAAAAGTACGAAAAACAGAGTTCTCAGCCTTTTTCCAATCATAATAATGATATATCTAGTCTTTGGTGATAAATTAACTCATTTCTGGGAATTCCTTGGCACTTCAACTACGTGTATACTTTGTCAGCTTCAAGGATTCTTAGTTCTAAATATATAAATATGATTCTGCAGTCTTATAATACCTTTATACTGTTTAAGGACAACTCCATTTACTCAGTCACAATGTCTTATGACAAGACCAACAATCAATTACAATCCATTTTGAAACATAAAATCAGATATAATTAAGGTCATGTGAAACAATAAAATTTTTAAAAAACACCATATATTTCTTTGATGATTTTGATTTTGATTATTATCCTGAAAAATTCCAGACAAATTAGCTGGACGAATGGTTGGAATTACTTAAATTTCAATTGCTGAGACGATTTCAAATATAATTTTTTTCACATATAATAACTTCTCTATACCCGGCGCCCAATTTTTGTTAAGCTATTTATTCTAACCTTGACGAATATTCGTATAAAATAAAATAAACTCTTAAAAATATCACTGGAAGTTCTTGAATAACTGAATTATTCAAAAGCTTCAAAATAACAAAAATCAACCCCATTTATAAGAATCAGATCTTTCAAAAGAAGTACCTGATCTCTTATAATCTCTAATCTTCTAATCAACAAAGAAAGCTAAATTTCAATGAAATTTACCAATCGATTTAATCAACAAACTACTTACTTACTTATTGAAATCAAAATATCATTTGTTTCTATCCAATAAAATGATTCAAAACTTTTTAGCAAATAGATGGTAAAGAAAAAGATGCTTCATTTCTTTTTTTCTTGTTAAATTGGGAGAAAAAAATACAAAAAAAAACTAATCCGATACCATTTTATTGGTTTACTATGAATTTTATTACAAATTTTACTAAACTTTTCATCACTACACTAACATTTAATTTATTCCACTTTATGCATTATATAGCTAAAAAAAGACAGAATTTAATTGTATTGGTCTCTGTGTTGATGTTCATGATGAAAGAGGTTAGAAAAGAGTGAAAAGTATGATAGAGAAAGATTTTAGAAGAGAAGTGAGAAGTGAATTTTTTTCTTTTTTCCTGTACCGTTTTATTTCTTTTTATCGTGTTTCATTTTCATTTCAAAATAATAAGAAAGGAATGGATACTTAACTTTGGTTCTGTTAGTGAAACTGTAGAAAGAAAGAAAAAAAAAACTAGTTTCAGTAGTAATGCAGAGAAAACACTACTAGCGATCATCATCTCAAATAATAATAATAAAGACTTGGATAACAGCAAAACACTGTTATAGTGGTATGAGTTATGAGTAGAGAAAGAGAGAGAAATTTTCTAAACGTTCTATGCAACACGGAAATAATTAAACCGGAAATTATGATGGCAATAATAAATAATAAAATAAAAACGAAATAATGTTTGCGTGTTTATATTTTTACACACAAGTGAGAGTTGTCTGTTGTTTATTTACGTGTGTATATATAGTTGAATAAACTTTCTAGTGATATTAAAAAGTTAACAAAGTATAGGAATTGTAGTTTAATAAAAGAACACTTATTTACTTATGCCTGCAATGGTATTTAACCCTACAATAAAAAAGAAGTTTTTTAATACTCCATATAGTATATTAGGCCATGGATTATCTATAGTTTACAATTTTTCAACAATTTCCTCTACTGTGTTTATATACGGATTGGATAAATATTGAGTTAAATAATATTTGCCTGCTAAACATTACGTGATAAAAGTATATATACAGTTAAATATAAAATGATATTTATTTACTTACATACAGCTGTTAACACTCGTGGAGAAATGTAGGCCTCCCAACAGCACTCTACATCCAAACCTGTCCTGGACAATCCTTTCCAGTTGTTTCCACTTGCTATTCATCCTTTCTATGTCTGTTTACAATCCCCGAAGCACTATATTCTTTCGTTCTCCACGTTTCCATTTACCTTCACCATTAAAAGTTGAGGCTTGCCTCATGATTCAGTTCGCTAATTTCCGTAATGTATATCCTATCCACCTCCAACGTCTTTTCCTAATTGTCTCTTTAACTGGAAGCTTGTTTATCCTCTCCCATAAAACTTTGTTGCTGATAGTATCCGGCCAGTGAATGTTGAGTATTTTGTATAGACAACTGTTTATAAATACTTGTACCTTGTTGACGATGAATGTAGTAGTTCTCCACGTTTCAGCTCCGTACAGTAGAACTGTCATGACGTTCGTATTGAAGATGCTGACTGTGATGTTGTTTGACAGTTGTTTTTAGTTCCATATGTTCTTCAGTTGTAGGAATGCGACCTTTATTTTGCCAATCCTCACCTTTACATCTGAATCAGATCCTTCTTGTTCATCAATGATGCTTCCCAATTACGTGAATGTTTCTACGTCTTCCAGAATTTCTCCATCAAGTGCGATTGACTTGGCGTTCTCTGTGTTGTATTTGAGAATCTTGCTTTTTCCTTTGTGCATGTTGAGGCCTATTGATGCAGAGGTTACTGCTATATTTATTGTCTTCATCTGTATTTTTGTGTGTGTATGAGATGGAAGGATTAGGTCTTCTGAGAAGTCTAAATTATTTAATTGATTTTGAGATGTCCATTGTATTCCGTGCTTCTTCTCAGATGTCGAAGTCTTCATAATTCAGTCAATCACTGTTAGCTCGAAGTGTAAATAAAATTCTATTCAATTCAACCTGTCGGTCTTCCTTATCTGCAGAAACTAGTGGAGTTCAACCAGTTCTGTTGGGAGATATCAACTCACTGAAGAAAATGATGGATGTGTCGCTCAATTTCGTGGATTGTTTGAAGTTAGACATTAACACCACTGAATGCCGGCCCGGTAGTCTAGAAGTTAAGCGTTCGCGCGCAAAACTGATAGGTCTTGGGTCCGAATCTCGCGAGACGGGATCGTGGATGCGCACTGCTGAGGAGTCCCAGAGTAGGACGAAACGGCCGTCCAGTGCTTCCAGATTTTCCATGGTGGTCTAGCTTCAATTGACTCATTAATTTAACTATAAAATTACGTTCACTTACTCACTAAGATATTTTGTTCAGCATTACCTTTGTTCTAATTCAATTTGTTAGTTATTTAGTATAGTATTTGTTTTGTTTTTCGAGTGTAATATTTTATTCGGTATAACATTAATTTATTTGAGTGTGATATGTTTGTTCAAGATATGATTTTCATGTATTAAGTTAACATGAACTATGCTCAGTATGATATGCACCATGTGATTATGTTAGAACTCTGGGTATTTTTCATATACGTGATTTCATCCAAATTACTAATTAAGATGGATGTGCAGTCAATATATAAATGAGTGTATTTTCGACTAGGGTGGTCGTCACGCTTTTCAGTTGATAAATCTTCACTTGTACCAGTCTTTATGTTTTTACTTTTGCATCGTGGGAATTGCAGTGGTTCCTCGGTTTACAAGTGTAAGTAATAGGCGATTCCGACATAACAAATAGCGACGACCAGACATGACAAAAACCTAGTAATCATTATTTTATGCTTCGAGGTTATGAGTATTTTAGGATAGAAGTTTCATTTGTACTGCTCCTAATCCTCATCTAATCGGTGTTTAGTTCAAGATTCAGTGTAAATATTATTAAGAGTATTGACACATGCAGCCAAATAAAACAGTTACAAGATATTCACATTAACAGGTTGTAAACAATACAATATCATCAAAGCAGAACCACTTTCATATCATTAAAAATATGTACTACTTTGAAAGATGCATTTAAATTTAAGAATAACCTTAAAGGAAACGATGTAAAAGTTGTCTGGTAAAAACGAATCAAATCCTTTAGAATTATAGAATGATATATTTTCAAGTTATTTTAGACAGTTACATATAACTTCATCATAATACGACAATATTTATCAAAGATATCTACCCTGATAATATCGCCTATTGGAATAAATGTCACTTCAATTTCATCAAATATAAAAATATTCCAGTTAAATAAAAAAAAATAGAAAATCAGTTAACATGTATGTGAAAATAGTTTTACATTGTTTATTAAATCTGGACTATTTACATTGGAATATGAATGTGTATATCTTATATATTTAGTCTGATAAAAAGACTGATTACATAACTTTATCAAATATGATAGATTACATTGAAAAAAAATTTATTTTTTGGAATAAAAAGCGTTCCAACCTTAGATTTCTGTATTGAAAAGTGCATATTTCTTTTATTTTATATTTATGAAAACTATATCTATCTTGATTGAATGTTACTATGTATACATTTATCTTAACAACAGAAAACAATACTTTGTTTCAAAGTTTAATAATTTCATATTCAAACATCTCATTGTGATATATTCACTCGTCAAAACAATTATTGTATAGACACGATTTATGATGATCACTCCCAAGATATGTTTCTGAACAGTATCCTTATTTTTATACATACTTGAAATCATGAGTCAATTGAAGCTAGACCACCATGGAAAACCTGGAAGCATTGGACGGACGTTTCGTCCTATTGTGGGACTCCTCAGTAGTGCGCATCCACGATCCCGTCTCGCAAGATTCGAACCCAGGACCTACCAGTCTCGCGCGCGAATATTTAACCGATAGACCACTGAGCCGGCATCCAACGGTGTCAATGTACAACTTCAACCAATCCACGAATTTGAGCAACCATTCCACCAATGTCTTCAGTGAGTTACCATCTCACAACAGACCTTGTTGAACTCCATTGGTCACTGCTTCTCATTAGAACTCCAGGAGATACCTCATGGAGCCAGTCACTAGTGAGCATATGATAAGTGGGTTGTTTGTGGAGATTTTTAGTAATTTTTAT
>NC_031495.1:53293639-53296943 GCF_000237925.1 Schistosoma mansoni
ATAAAAATTACTAAAAATCTCCACAAACAATCCAAGTATCCTTATTTGTTTTAAGTGACTTATATTCTGAAAAAAGGACAGAATCAACCTGATTTGGATTGTGTTGAGAGGACATATAAAGTGTTGTATTATTTTTTTCTGCGAAATATAATGGATTATTTTTTTGTTTTAATACAAAATGTATTCATCATTCTATTTTGTAAACATGTTATCAACTACAAACAGCCTAAGGTACTGTAAATACAGTTTTATATTACCTAATAACATTGAGATTCATATACAAAATGATACAGAAAATTATAAGAAAAGGAAAAAGATAAAATATTTCCATTAAACTTAGTATATAAGATCAGTAGTTATGTTTAATTTGAAAACAAATTCATTGATATTAGTTACGAGACAGAATGAACTATATGATGAGTACGTACTCATCTTACATAGTTGAGGCAAAATAAACATCATGAGTTAATGTTATTGGATAGTCAAAAAAGTGATTGTGTGAGGTTATATTATTAAAATTAGTTTATCAGGGTGATAAGAGGTTAATCACATTTTCTTTGTGTGTAAATAGACCGGGTTGTACAAGTGAATACTTTAGTTAAATTCAAATATATGTTACCACAACTATGTCTGCAAACCCTCGCATATACCATTTTGTTAGTCCTTCGTAAATATTTGATATCGTCGTTTGGATTTGATTCAATAAAATATTAGACTTACATTATAATAAAATTAAAATCAATGTTTTTTTTATAGAAAATAAGATTATTTGCACCAGCGGCGGTTATGAAAAAGTAGATATTTGAAAATCAAAACATTTTGTGAATCACTAACGTAGATGATCTATGTCGAATGATTAGGAGCCTAATCGAACTAGACGGGAGTGGTGTGATCAACAGCTAACTTTGAAGTCATACCTTGCTATCAGCACCTTACGTACATAACCCCTTCGTGGTATCAAGGTACTATGGCTGCTTTGAAGACCATACAACACAAAGGAAGTTATTACAGTAATATATTGGTAAAAGTAGATACAAGAGACAAGTTATGACCATCACCTAATGGGCCAGTCCATGACATTCCATTAACTGATGCGTGTTGATTGCCCTTGACCGTGGTGGAGGATCGATGAAGTGCTCGACATTCACTGACTCAACTGCCGGGTGATTTGACTAGGGCTCAGTGACATTTCACAGGCCCTACAATTTCTTAATAAAATAACAAAGGTAGTTAACCTATAAATAGATGAAAAGTTTCCCCTTATACACTAGTCATTAAACTATTCATTTAGATAAAAGATTGACTGATGATTGACATATACATCTAGTTCTCTTTTTTGAATACTTCTTTTTAAATATTCAGAGAAATTGTTTAATACATTATGATAACATAAAGCATATCTTTAATAAAATAGATTTATTAATACTGATAAAATGTAATTTGGTGTAGTTTATAATTTCTGAAGAAACAATAACGGCCATCAATTTAAATCAAATCGTCGAACATAATCTACATAGTTCCTTGTCAAAACAACTTGTTAGTCAATAAAATATATGGAATCATTGTATCTTAATTAGTCTATTATCAGGTTAAAAAATAACTTTGAAATACCTAAATGACCTATTCGAAGAAATAAAATTTGTATTCACCAGAAGATAACGATTAAAAGATTGTTACAAATGCCCTAACTGTATTATGACTAAATTATGACAAGATGTACCGACTTAAAAATAACTATCTTAAGGTCAAAATGATAACAGTTTATGATAAGATTACAATTATTCTCTTAGTATACTGTCCATCAACAAGAACGAGTAATATTATATGATTCGTCAAAGTTAAAATGTATGAGTTAACCTTGACATGAATATTAGCATAACTAGAAGATCTAACTATTCATGTTTGTTGCTTAGATACATATTTAGATGATAATTTATACTAATGAAACCATAAAATCTTATGTACCAAAACATTACCAGTGACTGACATTCAACAAGTGGTTATATTAAATAATAAAATTCCAATCAAAATTGTTTATAATCTAAAACATACCACCCCTAAATAACCAAATGCCGGTGATGTTCGGTAAAGACTACATAACAAGAAAAAGTATAATATTTCACAAGGCTTTCAAATTTGTCATAAGACCAGCGTAATCAACTTCCGCCTGATTAAATTTGGAAAAAAGATCCCAAGGTGTAACCATTCAATCTATTTCACAAACAAATAGCTTTTCGTTACAAAATTTTTGTTCAACAAAGAAAAACAAGTAGACATCTCAGATATCTGTAAAATCGCATCAACTTATCTTGTATGTTTTTCTTATTTCCTAACTATCTTGACGTTTCCTAATGTAAATGAATAAAGAGATGATAACAAGTTACATTCTAATACAGTATTAAGTTAATTAGATTGACTAGATCCTACGATTTATACTCATTTCGATAACTTATACAAAGATACTTCTTATGGAAACGTACGTAGATTTTTATGATTTTTTCCAAATGTACTAAGTATAAGCAGTTATGTTCTAAGATTGTATTATGGAAATGCAAATTTCAAATGAAAATCTATCAATCTTAGTACGAATGAAAAAATATTTTTTTGATGGTCAATGTTTGAACAGTTCTATTATATGAGGCGGAAATTTGGAGAACTACGAAAACCATCATCCAGAAGATACAAGTGTTTATTAACAGTTGTCTATGCAAATACTTCGGATCCGTCGGCCAGACACTATCAGCAACAACCTACTGTGGGAGAGAACAAACTAGATTTCAGAGGAGGAAGAAATCAGGAAGAAGTGATGGAAGTGGATAGGACACATTGAGGAAAGCATCCAACTGCGTCACAAGACAAGCACTCACATGGAAAAGAGAAAGACCGAAGAACACATTACGCTGTGAAATGGAGACAGACATGAGAAGAATGAACAAAGGTTGGATAGAAGTTGAAAGGAAGTCCCAGGACAGAGTGTGTTGGAGAATGCTGGTCGGTGGCCTATGCTCCATTAGGAGTAACAGGCGTAAATAAGTAAGTGTGTTTTGACAATTTAAAAAAAAAAACTTTAGTTAATCGAATATGCTGCTAGACCTTCACAGTTCTGTTTTCTGTTTTAAATAATATTCTTAATTATTACCGAATCGAAATGATGATTCCAATTGTTTCATATTCAAATATAATCCTAATGATTTATTCTTGAGGTTTCTATTGATATATAACCAAGCATTATAACAAAATAGAACAACGTATTTGGTATTTTGTATATTATGTATCAACTCCGCCTGTAGCTCCTCCAGGGGCT
>NC_031495.1:53297143-53331673 GCF_000237925.1 Schistosoma mansoni
CTAAAACCAATTCTACGATAGGCTGCAGTCAATCTTCGAGAAGTGCCCAACCAAGGACCTGACCATTCTAATGGGAGATTTCAATGCCAAGGTTGGAAAGGACAACACTGGATACGAAGACGTCATGGGACAACATGGACTGGGAGGAAGGAACGAAAACGGTGAGAGATTTGCAAACCTATGTGCCTTCAATAAACTGGTCATAGGTGGCACCATATTCCCACACAAAAACATACACAAAGCCACTTGGATTTCACCGGATCACACTACACAGAATCAAATCGACCATATCTGCATCAACAAAAAGTTCAGGAGGACGATGGAGGATGTGAGAACCAGAAGAGGAGCTGATATAGCATCCGATCACCATTTGCTGGTCGCCAAGATGAAACTAAAACTCAAGAAGCACTGGACAATGGCGCGGACAACATCACAAAAGTTTAACACGGCCTTTCTTCGAGATGCTGACAAACTCAACGAATTTAACATAGCCCTCAGCAACAGGTTCGAGGCCTTTCATGACCTACTCAATGGAGAGGGAACCACCATAGAGAGCAGCTGGAAAGGTATCAAGGAGGCAATCGTTTCAACATGTCAAGAGGTTCTGGGCCAAAAGAAGCACCATCACAAGGAATGGATCACTGTTGGTACACTGGATAAAATTGAAGCAAGGAGGAACAAGAAGGTAGCAATCAATATCAGCCGAACAAGAGCAGAAAAAGCCAAGGCACAAGCCGAATACACAGAGGCAAACAAGCAAGTGAAGAGGAGCATCAGGACCGACAAACGTAAATATGTGGAAGATTTAGCGATGACAGCGGAAAAGGCTGCAAGAGAGGGAAACATGAGACAACTGTATGATACAACAAAGAAACTTGCTGGAAATTACCGTAAACCAGAAAGACCAGTGAAAAACAAGGAAGGCAAAGTAATCAACGATATTGAAGAACAACGAAACAGGTGGGTAGAACACTTCAAAGAACTCTTGAATCGACCAGCTCCACTGAACCCACCCAACATCGAAGCAGCACCCACAGACCTCCCAATCGATATTGGCCCACCAACAATTGAAGAGATCAGCATGGCCATTAGACAAATCAAGAGTGGCAAAGCAGCGGGACCAGACAACATCCCGGCAGAGGCACTGAAAGCAAATGTAACAGCAACTGCCAAGATACTCCACATCCTCTTCAGTAAGATTTGGGACGAAGAACATGTACCAACAGACTGGAAAGAAGGACTTCTCATCAAGATACCAAAGAAAGGCGATCTGAGCAAGTGCGACAACTACAGGGGCATCACTCTTCTCTCAATACCAGGAAAAGTCTTCAACAGAGTATTGTTAAACAGGATGAAGGATTCCGTGGACGCCCAACTTCGAGATCAACAAGCTGGATTTCGTAAGGATAGATCGTGCACAGATCAAATCGCAACTCTACGTATCATTGTGGAACAATCAATCGAATGGAATTCATCACTGTACATCAACTTCATCGACTACGAGAAGGCATTTGATAGCGTGGACAGGACGACACTATGGAAGCTTCTTCGACACTACGGCGTGCCTGAGAAGATAGTCAACATCATACGGAACTCCTATGATGGACTAAACTGCCAAATCGTCCACGGAGGACAACTCACCGACTCGTTCGAGGTAAAGACCGGTGTTAGGCAAGGTTGCCTACTCTCACCCTTTCTCTTTCTCCTGGTGATCGACTGGATTATGAAGACGTCAACATCTGGAGGAATGCACGGGATACAGTGGACAGGCAGGATGCGGCTTGACGATTTAGACTTCGCGGATGATCTGGCTCTTCTATCACAAACGCAACAACAAATGCAGGAGAAAACGACCAGTGTGGCAGCAGCCTCAGCAGCAGTAGGTCTCAATATAAACAAAGGGAAAAGCAAGACTCTCCGATACAATACAATATGCACCAATCCAATTACACTTGACGGAGAAGCTTTGGAGGATGTGGAAATCTTTACATATCTGGGCAGCATCATTGATGAACACGGTGGATCAGATGCAGATGTGAGGGCGCGGATCGGCAAAGCAAGAGCAGCATACCTACAGCTGAAAAACATCTGGAGCTCAAAACAATTGTCAACCAACACCAAGGTTAGAATTTTCAATACAAATGTCAAGACAGTTCTTCTGTATGGGGCAGAGACGTGGAGAACTACGAAAGCCATTATCCAGAAGATACAAGTGTTTATTAACAGCTGTCTACGCAAGATACTTCGGATCCGATGGCCAGACACTATCAGCAACAAGTTACTGTGGGAGACAACAAACCAGATTCCAGCGGAGGAAGAAATCAGGAAGAAGCGCTGGAAGTGGATTGGGCACACTTTGAGGAAATCACCCAATTGTGTCACAAGACAAGCCCTCACATGGAATCCTGAAGGTCGAAGGAGAAGAGGAAGACCAAAGAACACATTACGCCGAGAAATAGAGACAGACATGAGAAGAATGAACAAGAACTGGAAAGAACTAGAAAAGAAGGCCCAGGACAGAGTGGGTTGGAGAAAGCTGGTCGGCGGCCTATGCTCCATTGGGAGTAACAGGCGTAAGTAAGTAAGTAAATATTATGTATCATTACACCAAACAAATGAATGAATGAAACACTAAGTACAGATAAACTACTGAGTATTAAATTTTCTCATTAGTTGAATCCTTTCACAGTTTGTCTTTTTATCGAACTACTCGATTTAGCTTTTATCTTTCAAATAGTTTCTTATTCTATCATAATGATAATCATTTCACTAATACAACCATAATTACGTTCTTACGGAATAGAGAAAATGCATTTATGAGATGGTGGAGAAGATTTGTAGCTCAGGTGGGTGATTTTGATGTGGGTTTGTTCTCTGAGCTGGATGATTTTGTCGTGGAGCTTTCATCGTCCTTCTGAACGACATCATCAGCACAAACTTTTACCCGAAGTTTGTGCTGCATTTATTTTATCTGGTACTAATAATTAAAAAAAACTTTCTTTAATGAATTTAAAGTTATTATCAGATTAAGAATCTTGCCTCCTTGCGTAAGCGCAACAGAAACTATCTATACTTAAAAGTAACATCTACCAATGTATTTCACTTTAGTATTCAACCTTCTGAACATATATATACTTACACATATGTAGATAAAGCTATCTATCTATATATCCCATCATAATAACAGAAAATCACGTGATCACAACACAATATTATTAGAAATAAAGTGGGAAATGTATTCGTCTGATAAATCGGAAATATAAAAAAAGAGATAAGAAAAATGAACTACAGAAATTAACATTGGGATAAAATTAAACAATCGAAATAAATTTTATAGTGTTATAATTTTTATTCATTTCACCAACCTTTTGTAACCAATTTCTATATTACATTTTCACAGTAGGAAAGTCAATGAAATTTCATTAGTTAGTAACAAAAATATTTTCGAAATTAGCAGTTATTAAGGTGATGTAACACATAGAATCAGCGGTCAGAAAAAGGCAGGACAGATCTAAAAGCACAGCACACAATGCTAATCGAGAACTTCACACCAAGAGAGAACACGGGGTGGAAAACACGAGCCTCTTTTATTTTCAACATCAAAAAGCGCGGGGCGCGAGAGTACAGAGGGGAAAGTCAGTTTACAAAGTAGTCTTATGAGTCATCCTGTAAGCTCAGTGTACGTAGAGCTTGCTCTTCTTCCTTCAAAGAGTTTGTGCTTGGTCGCCTTGCAATAGAAAGAAAATAGAATCTGTTAGTAACATCATACATGACAATTTCAACTCTGTTACAGTGAGACTATAATTTATGGATGACCTTCGAGAGACGTTTAAATGACCTTGAGAGTGTCCACCTAATAACTAGGACCGAATGAGGGTTATAAACCAGTGTGAAGAATTAGAATTATGATTTACAGTTGATGGTTAAGGTTAAGAACTAGATTTAGGGTTTCCATCACGAACTGATATCAGCTATAATGCCAAAACTCTATTTAACCAAATCGATGAGTGAATTATGCGCCAAAATCCGAGACCTGTTGTCTTATACCTGATTAGTTCGTCCACAAATTATATTCTCGCCGTTATTAAAAAATGGGAATAAGGAATACATTTTATATGGATACCTTCTACATTTTCATGATTTAAAATCGCTGAGAAACTGAAAAGTCTAGGCTTTGATCCCTGATTAAATTATTGATACATAATGTTGAAAATTACCCTAAAACAACGAAAACGCTTCTGACTGCTACTTAGTTCTCGAACATTTCTCAATGTATGACGTAAAATGATTAGATGATCAAATTTCTACCCATCTCTTAATCAAAATATTAGATGATCAATTCATTTAGCAACAACATCCTAGTTTTCTGTCACTCAGTGATCTGATAAAATCTTTAAATGGTATTTTTAAAAGATTCATGTAGAGCGTTTACAACTTATTGTTCTTCATACTGTATAAAGATAACATAAATAAAACTAATTATAGATTTTAAATCTTATTAATGAACCAGAAGTAGTTACTATGGTTTTATATATACATAAATAAGAATTATATTGATGCAATGTGTCAATTTTTAAAGGCTTTTCCTTTGTTTTTTAGATTATGAGACAATGAATACTCATGTATTTGATGTAGTAAACACTAGGTAGTACTACTGAGTTGTTTTTTCCTTAATCAGGTACATCCAGATTGAACTTAGTTGATGATGAAAACCGTCCAGTAAATCGAAACATCCCCACAATTTCGTAAGTTCCCTTATTCATATGTTTGTTGGCTTTAAAGAAACTTAAATCACCACCACATACGTATGGAAAGTATATAGGTGTTGAGGTATACATAAAACAATTGGAAGCTCTTTTACATTATACTGTGTTAATTATGTTCATATCATTTGTAATATCTTTCTTAAGAGTTAGAAATAGGTTTCAAAATTGTAAAGGGAGCATGAAACGATTATATTTTGACAACAATCTGATGGAAAAATTAATTTTTTCCCAACAGAGATATATATGTAGCACAAAAAATATGAGTCCAATTCTGTTATCTATGCCAATCTGTTGTAACTTGAGTGAAGAAAGTGATTTCATTTACACCAAAAAACAATAGATGTAAAATATGATCACTCTAAATGCACACTAAATTCTGTTGTAAGAAACGAACAAAACAACATAACCTGTCAAATATTCATCACAAAGCAGTAGAAATGCATTTATCAAGATTTAAGCTTTTTATTTAATTATGATGTGAACCATGTTGTGAAATAGTACAACTAAATCATAATCATGCATAAACTTAACATTTCAAAGTTTAGTACGTTATTCCAAGATACTTAGCTGTATGGCTGGGCCAAACAGGTTAATATGAGTGTGTTGTCTATTAGCATACATAAAGTAAAGCTACCTCTCTGTCTAATACTATGGCGTATGCTACTTAAATTTGCAAATGTAAGTAGTATGTAACACCAGTTGGAAGTGGAATGTCTGCAAGCAGAAGTTTGAGAAGATTGACATGAGAAGAGAGAGAAGGAAACTGTAATTAGTCCATGTAACGACAAGAATGAAGGAACAATGAAGCTTGTAAGAAACAACTCGATGAAGATGTGCAAATGATGTATTTGATGGATGATTTTCACAATTTACTAAATGACTGTGTGATTATGCATTAAGCAATAAATTGGTCTTCCCCGCCAAGTCTTTGTTCACTGCAGTCCTACTAACTATATTTGACTGTTATTTAAGAAGGAGTTTCAACTAAATCAGCAGGAATAAAATCCTCATAATCTATGAAATGTTTCACAAACCTTTACGAATCTTTACACCCACAACTTTATCTCAGATCATTGCTTTTATGGATTCTTTGTACACTAATTACGCGTTAGATTTTGAATGAATTTAACTGGGTGATATTCATCACTGATCAACAAATTACTTACTATGAGTGAAAAATTTACAGATATCTTAAATTGGAAACGCGGAAACTAGCATACATAAATGACCAAATTGAGTACACGCTAGCTAACTCTTAGTATATTTAAATAATATCAGGTCTCAGCTTATTTATTATTAGCTATTGATTAGGTTCATAAAGATAATTGGCTTTATGAAATAATAGCAAGGGATAAATAATTCCTAAACATGTTTTGACCTTTTCAGTATCTTAGAAACAATGATTTGGTTTGAAATTTTCAATATATTTCATTAGATATTCTTTACAAAAATTAATTTGCATTGTATTCTATGTGGTGATTTCTAAAATTGTATAAAAGAACTAACCTTTTAATTTTTTTTCTTCAGGATAATCTGTAAGTAAAAGTAATTCAGTATATATGACGTGTTTCTTAAGTGAGTAATGTATGTCCTATCCACGTGCAACGTACTATCCTAATTTCCTCTTCAATTGGAAGCTGGTTTGTTCTTTCAAACAGTAGGTTGTTACTGATGGTATCCGGTCAACAGATATAAAGTATCTTGCGTAAACAATTGGTTAAAAATATTTGTATTGTTTTGATGATGATTGTAGTAGTTCTCCACGTTTCAGCCCTGTACTGTAGTACTGTCTTGACATTCGTATGGAAGATTCTGACTTTGGTGTTGGTTGGCGGACAGTTGTTTTGAGTTCCATATGTTCTTGAAGTGTAGGAATCCTGTCCTCGCCTTTAAGTCTGTATCAGATCCTCCACACTCATCAAGGATGCTGAGCTGGTACGTGAAAGTTCCCACTTTTTCTAATGCTTCTCTATCAAGTATGACTGAGTTGGTGCTCTTTGTGTTGTATTTGAGAATCTTGGCTTTTTCCTTATGTATGTTGAAGCCTACTGCTTCGGAGACTGCTGCCGAGATTCTTAGGAAGTCATGAGGCCGATGCCCCTTCTAAAAACCACAACAGCAATAGATATAGGTACATGCAATATCCGTGGAATGCGAAGATTGGGAGTACCTACCAAATAGCTACGGAAATAAGAAGATTCAAAGTGGACGTCAGAATATTCAACGTGTACAATAGTGACTCATAATCAACATATGTGCTCGGTTTATGACAGTGTATTCAGTGACATACTGTGCTGAATAATATTACTTTAAAATTGCTTTAAAATTTATGACTGGAATTGTCTAATGATCATTTCACATGATCTTAATAAATCACTTTCAAGTCACACTTATAGACGTGTAATAATACATTGGTAAATGTTTGCTCAACCAGAAACGAATAACTTTTTTCATGTTTCCACTCATGGTCTATCTACTACTCAACTATACGAAATCATTCATATGATATGGGTAGCATTTGAATGATATTATACTCATTTACAAGAGAATAGATTTTCTAGAATATTTTATTCGCATAAAATTCAAGCTTTTAAAACCTGATTGTATTGTTGCTTTTTATTTGAACAATAACAGTTGATAAAGTTGATTTTCAGTAATATAAACTAGCCGAAAATAATGAACCATTTCTAACTATGTTAACAGATTATTCAAAGAATAAAACTATAAATAATCTAGATATTTAAAACTATAAGTACCCCCAATATTCATAAACTAGTGAAATTTTATTTAATGTATAATATTTCATATAAAAAGTTTCTTTCTAATAAAATTCCCATAGTAAATATTGTTCGTCATGACAGTCCTACTGTACGAAGCTGAAACGTGGAGAACTACTACATTCATCGTCAACAAGGTACAAGTATTTATAAACAGTTGTCTATACAAAATACTCAACATTCACTGGTCGCATACCATCTGCAACAGTCTTCTGTGGGAGAGGATAAACCAGCTTCCAGTTGAAGAGGAAATTAGGAAAAGACGTTGGAAGTGGATTGGATATACATTGAAGAAATCACCAAACTGCATCATGTGACAAGCCCTAACTTGGAATCCTGAAGAGAAGCGGAATAGAGGAAGGCCAAAGAACACATTACGCCAGGGAATAGAAACAGATGTGAAAAGGATGAATGTTGACTGGAATGAACTGGAAAGGATTGCACAGGGCAGAGTTGAACTGAGAATGCTGGTGGGCGGCCTATGCTCCTCGACGAGGGGTAACAGGCGTAAGTAAGTAAATATAGTTGGAATACAATGATATATAAGTCCAATGAACTCTATAAATCACAAAACTATAAATCTTTGTGAGATTAAAAATTGTAGATTACTGATTATTAACTTTTATTAAAAGAAATAAATCAACAACAGACTATAAATTGAAATTTACATATAGTTTGTTTTATTTTATCACTATGACAAATCATTTAAAAAAGATGACATTTATATTAATAAAAGTTTATTCATCAAACTATCTATCAACATTATTAGTCCCCTTTTTTCCTTTTTCTCTAGAGTTTATATAAATGGAATAATCTAGATAATGACAAATGAATGCTATCAACAATTGAATAATAATGATTAGTGAAAGATAATTTGTTTTTTGTTTTTCTCTGTATTTTTATAAAACTTACATTCAATCAGTTGATAAAATGTTAAGCTGATCTTCAGTTTAACTTTTTGTAATAAATGACATTTCATAATAATAATAATAATAATAATAAAGGATCCAACCGTTTATGAACTCATTAGTTAATCTTTTATTTAAACAAAATTTAATTTATCATTTATAATATAGAGACTCGATTTGTTTCTTTGATGTAATACATTTTTTTATATAGTTGAGATCATGAGTCAATTGAAGTTAGACCACCATGGAAAACCTGGAAGCACTGGATGGCCGTTTCGTTCTATTGTGGGACTCTTCAGCAGTGCGCATCCACGATCCCATCTCGCGAGATCCGAACTCAAGCGCTTGCGAGCGAGGCTGATAGGTCCTGGGTTTAGTTGAATCTTCACATTGATTTTTAGGACTGCCATTGATCAGTCTCTTATTGGCATATGTGCATACTGTGGGTATTACCTCGATATTGGTTTAATTCACAAGCATTATCAGCAAAAATAAATAATGGCTAGCAATGGAATCCAGGACACGCGTTTCATCCTATTTGGAATTCATCATCCGGAATTACCTGCATCTCATCTTTCCTCATATTTCTTTATTAAGTTTAATTTTAAAATATTTCAAACAAATCACATATTTTATGCTTATTATCTAATGATACCATTCGTCAATATTTAATTTCATTCATATAACTATTATTTAACCAATATACAGGTGTTTATTAACAGTTGTCTACGCAAGATACTTCGGATCCGATGGCCAGACACTATCAGCAACAAGTTACTGTGGGAGACAACAAACCAGATTCCAGCGGAGGAAGAAATCAGGAAGAAGCGCTGGAAGTGGGTTGGGCACACTTTGAGGGAACCACCTAACTGCGTCACAAGACAAGCCCTCACATGGAATCCCCAAGGCCAAAAGAAAAGAGGAAGACCAAAGAACACTACGCCTAGAAATGGAGACAGACATGAGAAGAATGAACAAAAATTGGATAGAATTACAAAGGATGTCCCAGGACAGAGAGGGTTAGAGAATGCTGGTTGGTGGCCTATACTCCATTAGAAGTAACAGGCGTAAGTAACTAAGTAAGTAAGTAACTATTATTTCATCAGTTTTATTCAATTATCAAGTTCATGAGATCTGAACGTGTACTAAACTTCTTTTCTTTCCTTTTTTTAATTCCTTCTCTTTATGAGATTTTAAATGATAATCATAAAAATTTCCTTTATAATCTTATTCATAATTTAATGTCAATACATATTTTATTCACACGAAAATATCAAATAATTTATTTTGAAATAAACTATAATTTATGTTTATTTTAACTTTTCTTTTTTTTCTTTTTTTTTTTTAATCGAAACTATCATACTACTAACTTTGTTTGATTATATAGTTAACTTATCTTTTTTAGTTTAGTCACTAAGAGAAAAAAATTTATGAGAAAAAGTATAACTTTAAAACTCTAGACAACAAATATGAATTTGTATATTTATATATATATGGGTAAAGTAGTTGGTGTTTGGAGAAAAAGTTATTCAATTTAAAGACTGTGAGGTTTTTTGTTATGATGCAATGTTATTCAATGTTAAGTGAATAAATAATGACACTTCATTAGTTATCTTATTTAATATACACGGAACAGCTGAATTATAATATAATTTAGTAAAATTCATGTTGACAATTATGTGTTAGATAGTAGAATTAGCAAATGTTAGTTTCTGTATTGAATGACTCTGGTGAAATCTTAAAATAATGACGAGTTCATTGATCAATATATATATATAGCCGGTGACCAACGATCGGTTCATACGCCATTTATTTCTTCAGGATACTGGAGCCCATGTGCACCATTGGTTTGAAACCAGGGTTTTCCAACTCGCCTAGATAGATTCTACGTATCCACCAACCCGGTTAAAGTGACGGACATTCGCTTTTCATCCTTTCAATTTCATAAACAACAATCCGCTACGAGAAGGCAGTGAGTATTTATCAGCTATCAGTTTGTTTGTTTATCCGGCGAGACTATAATTTATGGACGACCTTTGAAAGAATCTAATGTGACCTTGAGAATTGTTAGCCAATCAGTAAACATTCAGCATAGAGTAAAAATATATTATACAAAATCAAATAATTAAAGTGGATACACTTCTTTTATATGGTCCAAAAACTTGTCAAGGTTAGAAAAAGATTCAAAGGTTCCAAAATCGTAATGCATAAGGTAGAGGAACTCATCCATATGGCTCCATAATAGTCGGTCTCATGAGCCATGATAAGATCATGAAAACCCTCTCAGTCTCAACCACATAGCTTCATTATTGTTTGTGTATACTCCGGTTGTGTAAGTTTATCATTTTTATTATGGATATGTCCCTACAATACTCATACCACTGAACAGCCGAAGCTTCAGTAACATCTACGAATATTGCAGCCAATGTTACTAGTGCTTTTATTATACAGTTGGCGGCAATTATTATAATATGCCTAAGTCTCAATCTGGATCGAGCGATAACGGTTCCTATTCTAGCAAACGTCTTCCTTCAACATATATTACATCGAAGGACAAGATCACGGTAGTCTGCACAAGGTCTAAAAGTCATTTAATATCTGCAATTACAAATACAGGAACTTCTTAGTAGTCTCATTCGTTGTAGCCGCTTAATTGTGAAGTCTTCTTTAAAATCCTCTGTGAACCGGTCGTACATGAGCACTAGGTACTGAAACCGGCGCCGTGACCTTGAAATCTCTCAAACGCTTCTGATTGGTTCGTCCATAAATTATGTCTCGCCGTTTTTTCTTCTCTAAAGATTGAAACTTACAGATATTATTTTCAATTCAAATCAACGTATAGGTTTCTGTTTCAAACTGATTATGTTCAACGTTTATCTGTTTAAAAATGCCGAGAAAACTGCAATTCAACGTTATCTAATTTTCTATAGAACTAAATCCATTAACTGTGGCTTTACTGTTCACTATGGATGTTGGTGTAATAACTTTATTATCAATTTATTTAAGGTAGGTAATTTGATCTAAGTAAAAATTTTCAAGTGCACAAATGAATAAGATATACCTGAAATACCATAGATAACTCACTGATTCATTTGACCATTACTATGTCCTAAAGGAAAATTTAAACTTTGTAAATCATATCACATTCAAATAAAATGTCTAGGTTACTTGCAGCCGTCAAGTAAAAGATAAGACTAATTATGATTTACCATTTCATTCATTGTTAGGTACTAATAATTCTTGATCAAGGAAACAAATGATTATTTTATTTAATTGCTCAATTCTCAGTAGACAATATGATGCTTCACTGATCTTAACACATAAACAAATAATATGAATAGGGAATAAATGATAATGAAAAAGGAAGTTTAAAATCATCGAATTGTCCTGCAGACAAAGCCGGCTTAAACACATATAACACTTTCTTCTTCTTGATTAATTTAAATAACATTTTCCACTAGTGAAGATATAAAGTCAGGACAAAAAACAATTGAAATGACTACTACTAAATAGGAAGTACAAACTCTATCAAACCGACAAAGAAAGAAATGTGAAACAAGCAGAAATACAATATGGCTTTTTGATGTTGGTTTGTTCTCTGAGCTGGATGGTTTGGTCGTGGAGCTTTCATAGTCCTTCTGAACGACATCATCAGCACAAACTTCGGGTAGAAGTGAAGTGTTTGAATTTCTCCACATGTGATTCACAGCTTGTCCTGTGCACCTCGATGTTGATTGGTTCTTATTGACCTTAAATCTGTCATTGTTTATTTCTTTGTTTTGGTTGTATCTCCCATTGGTTTGATTTTTGTTCCTATGTTCCTGCATAATTTTCTTGATTGGTTGATAGATTGGATTGGTTTCAATATGTTTGTTTATTGCTGATTGACCTGAGTGCCAAGCTTCTAAAAATTCTCTGGTATTTTTGGAATCGCCTTTGTCCGAAATCTGCACATTTTCCCAGTCGAATGTATGTCCGTAGTTGTCCACGTGTATTGATATGAGTGAAGAAATGTCGTGGCGTTTGACTGCTAATTGGTGTTCATGTAGGCGAAGATGCAGGGGGCGTCCGCTTTGTCCAATATAGTGTTTGTTGCAGTTGGTACAATTTATCTTGTAGATGATGTTTGTTTTGTCCTCTTTTGCCATTTCATCTTTTGGTTTGCATAAGATTGAGTGGAGGGACTTTGTTGGTTTGTGGGCTACACCTATTCCGAAGGTTTTCAGCAGCCTTGTTGTCGTTTCCGATATGCCCTTTATGTATGGTAGGGTGATCCTTTTGTTGATTTTCATACTTGATTTCGTTTCTGATGGTGTGTGCGACTGGTATTTTTTGATGAAATTGATTGGATAGCCGTTCTTTTGAAGAATGGTTTTCAGGTGTTTTTCTTCATTTTTTCGTTCTGTGATTGTATTGCAGTGTGTTCTCGCCCTCTTGAACAAAGTTTGTACACAGTTGATTTTGTGAGTTCTTGGGTTGTTACTATTGTAGTTGAGAATTTGATCGGTGTGGGTCGGCTTCCTGTGCACTTGAGTCTCTAGTTTTCCTGTGTCAGTTCTGGTGATTAATACATCTAAGAATGGTAACTTGTTGTCCGACTCTTGTTCCATTGTAAACTTGATGTCGTTGAAGACGTTGTTGATCTGCTTGTAGGTATTTTCTAGTTCCTCCTTTTTGACGATGACGAATGTGTCGTCTACATAACGAATCCAAATTTTTGGTTTGATCACTGGTATATGGCTTTTTGAGTAAAAGGACGTCTAAAGAGTAAAACTATAGTGAATGTTTTGTTTGTACTGTAATTTAGGATGGAAACAGATAATCACTTTGAAGAAACGCATTAATACACAGAACAATACTTTTCAGTTAATTCTCAAAATATTACTATTATATATCAATATTCCAAATGGTGTATTACCTCAGCTATTAAAAAGGAACAGTTAGTCGTAAAGAAGATATTATTACAAAAAGCAATATAGGTTTATGAATAGTTTGGAAGAGAGTTTCTTATTTATATCCAGAAGTTCATTCTTTGAAACTGAAATAATAAAAAAGATCGGTCGTCAAATCAAATCATTTAAAAGTATATTTAAATGATGAATAGTATGAGGGGAAACTGTGATTTTCACTAGCAACAACCTCGAAACCAAATAAAGTCTGCTTCTTGTCATCTACATATGGAAATTAAAATAACAGAAATTCCAACCTCCAGTCAATTAGTTTACTTTCCATCTTGTACAATAATATAAGATTTGAATGACACATTTAAAGCATAAAATACTACTTATTAACATATGCTGTTAATCAATAGCGACCAAAATATTGGTAGTTAACCATTAAATTTAGTAGCCGAAATATCATATGATTACCATATTTTCCATCACATATAATCTAACAAAGTTAAGGTACACTTGCAAAACAGTCTAATATTTTGAAACATATCATCTAAATCAAAACTTTCATATGACTATTGTTTATTTTAAACAAATTATGCTATCCAAAAGCAGAAAATTATAGTGGTCCACTGGATATGAATGAAAGTCACTTCAAAAGGCTGTACAACTTGAAAATACCAAATTGTTTATCTATTTTATTTTAAAGATGGTAATATAATATCTTGAAATGAAGCTCTTATCAATAGAATTTTTTAATAAACATATAAATTATTATAAGCAAAGATGTATAGTAGCTAGCAGTCGAATTCAGGACGCGCGTTTCGTCCTATTTAAGACTCGTCAGCTGGATGTACCTTCATCTCAGAGTTGGTGTTCACTCTGGGACTGGAACCCAGTACCGTTCGCTTCAAACACCATCTTGTTATCCAAATAGGACGAAATGCGCGTCCTGGATTCTACCGATAGCCACTATCCATCTTTGCTTATAATGCTTGTGAATTAAGGCTATATTGAGGCAATATGCACATATGCCAACAAGAGACTGATAAATTGCAGTCCTAAACATTAATGGGAAGATTCAAACAAACAATACTAAATGAATATAAATTATTAATTGTTACTAGTGAATTTCGAAAATTCCAACATTTCAAACAAAATAATTAACCAGTAACCATCGTTGTTCTCTGGTTCAGAATTTACAGTTGTCACGTTATTGTTACAAACAATAAAAACCCAATGAATTTTAGGACATCTATCCATAACTTAGAGCTACTTTATTGACAAACTATTTCAAAAGGAAAATGTAGATAGAATTCTGTATTATTTGAAAAATTATATGTTTCCTCTGTGGTACAAAATGTAACTATGAAACTTGAACCACTGAGATAATATTGTTTATAATACTGTCAATTGTAAGATCACTTATTCCATAGAAAAAAGAAAATGGTTGAATGAGTAGTAAACAAAGAATTTAATTAATATATCAAGAAATGATAAACATACTTTAAGAAGTAAATATCCACATAAAAAATGGTCAAATGACGATGTTTTTTTTAGGGAGGCAGACTCATTTTACCAACTTTTTGAACCCTCAATAGTTATGCAATGACTCTTTGTAGCATTCGTAGTTGTTTGCGGGTATAGGTAGAGTGGTTGATTAGGCTGATCTCCACTACCCACATTACCGCTCACGTTAGTACATTGGATGGTTGCCATGATCCAGGAGGCATGACGAGGACATGTGAGTCGGATTTCGCCTCCCAAATAATGATGTACATCAAACTAAAAAATATAAAATATGAAGAATAATATATAAATGAGAATAGTTTAATAGTGGAACAGGAAATATTTTAAAACAAAAAAATTTTTACAATCGAATTATTATAAATTATACTTTAATGGATATATACTTTGATTAAAATTCTTATAATAAACTAAACTTTAAAAACATCAGTATAGGGTTGTGGAGATTATTATGTTTTTGATTGTGATCATGAATCAATCGATGTTAGATCACCATTGAAAACCTGGGAACACTAGACGACCATTTAGTCCTATTGTGGGACTCTTCAGCAGTGCGCATTCATGATCTTGCTCGCGGGATTCTTATTGATAATTGCTTTTAATAAATTTGGAATGTAACATAAACTGTCACCTATGAATGCAGATTATTTATCTCTTTTCTGCTGCATAATTTGACAAATATTAATTTTCACAGCTGAATTCACAAGTCGATCTAAGCCAGATCGTTATTAAAAACCTGGAAATACTGGACGGTCGTTTCGTCTCAACACAGTACTCCCCAGCAGTGCACATCCACGAGGGAATCGAATCCAGGACATCCGAATGAATCATGAAATAAACTATGTGGTTTAGCAAAGAAATTTTCATTAGAGACTTCATTCTCAAAGCTGTATAATGTAATATTTTACTGATAAATAATGTCTGTAAATATGAAATTTTGTTTCAGAATGATAACGTCTCTAAATTGATACCATCCAGAACAAAATGGAACCAATCCGTTCCGCAACTAGTGTTATTTAATATTAAATCTAACATTATCGATACTGTGACAAAGAATAATCTGCGAAACGTTTTGGAACTTTCTTCCTTTATAATATATGATTTTAACTAGTTTAGCAAGCCATGCATGATATTTAACATATAAATAAATGGTAATTTTGTTCACCAATTTTATTTCCTGATGACTTTACCAATTAATTTTAACACTAAGACTTAGTTGTAAAGATGGCTACAACTTTCCATATGCTATTTTCGTTCTGTTCATAAGTTACTCAGTAATTTGTCTTACATCCCTTTCCTTAAGAGTTGTTTGTCCATTATAAAGTTTTTGTTTGCTTACTATGACGCAATGTTGGTTTAATGGGATATCATCGAACTATAAACAAGGCATTTCGTCATACTCCACTAATCAAACATTGATTCATTTACCTCAATTTGTCAAGTTCGAAAACGAACAATGGTGATAATGTAGTTAACCAAATTTAGAGAGCAGCATGTATGACAGCTTGGTTGCCCTTTGTTTACATCGCTCTTCACTTCTTATGCTTCATGCAATACAGATTTGCCATTCATTTACGAATAAGTGCTTCTATCAGCTAAATAACATCTGTCAAATAGATCCCTAGAGAAAACTTGTAAATAAATGGTATTTGTATAGTGATTGAACTTTTAAAAAGCTTTAATGTCAAGAAAAATCAGGTTCATAACTTCATCCCAATTTATCAATTAAATCTATTTGTACAAATCAAATAAAAAACTACAATTTTCGTCCTTTTTTAAATGAATTTATAACTACATATCTAGGTTACCAAATTTGTTTGTTCGTTATCTACAATCATATTACAATCGGTTACCAAAAAAATGAACTCAATCTAGTTTATCTTCAAGAATTATCGTAAGAAAATAAACATTATTTGCAATGTTTTACTAACACAGATTTATGCTCTGATACTAATATTTTTATCAAATAAATGTGAATATTCCACCTTCCAACGAGTTAGTTGGATGTAAAACTAAGAAAAGGGTTATTGTTAGTTGAATAGAATCTGTGCTTTTCCTTTTGAATCTTGATTACTGTATAAATTATTTGTATTTTCAAACCAAGAATATATGATTATTATACTGAACATATATCACGCAATTATTAAATATCCTCACATAAACACTTTTTGTTTTTTATAGTAATCACATAGATCTTATTATTATTATTTTGTTACTAGTATCATTTTATGTATATACATTCCCTTGTTCTTACTCTCTTGGTTTGAATGTTGTTATGCTTGTCTGTATGACCACAAATCTATTTCTTGGTTCAAATCGTACTTCTGCCAGTCCTTGTCACTTTATAATTAGTCACGGAGAGGGCCTATGAATGGTCCGTGACACGAAATTCATTCTATGAGTTCGTCCTTGTCTGTTAGTGGTTCCTGAATTACGGGACCTCTGGCCTGTCAGTTGTGTCAACATAATCCAATAACGATGCCGGTCTCTTTCAAATAATTCAATCCAATAAAGTTGACGATGTTTAAGTAGTGTGTAAGTATTGTAACATTCAATAGATGGTTTTAAAATAGCTTCATTAAATGTTTTTGCACTGGTTATGTCTGCGTAACATCATTACTATTGCTATTATTATTATTTACCAAATGAACTAATGAATCATGTACACCAACATGTAAATTTGTATTCAATTTAATGGATTTAGTTTGTTGTAACCATTGTTTATCAGACTGTTTATAAAAACGCAGTAAATTTAAAATATCAGTTTTATTACAGATTTTTCGCATAGACGATGATGATGATAACGTCGGCTTGATATTTGTCACTTGAGGTAATAATTTACATAAACGTATAAATCGTCGGGTAAATTCACTATTCTAATCATCTTTATTGTATAAATAGCAATTTAAATGATGTACAACTATCAAGAACAATAAAGTTCGACGAGTTATTTGAACTGTACCAGATAGAATTGCAGCCGCATAAACACGAATCATGGATGAGTTCGATTCAACTGGTTCAAGGAAGTTTGATAATGGTATAATAAGCTGACTTAAAACAATACGAAGTGAATTTAAAACTTGTTGATGTTCACCCCATAGTGCATGTCTATATTTCACATGATATAACCTGTTGACAAGGCCAAAGTACTAGATTGGCAAACACTGGAGAATTATGCTGCAATGCATTGTAGTGATTCACTAGGTCAATATATAAGTCATAATAGGATGGAAAATGTACTGAGAGTTTAACAACTTTAAGTGAAGTATTGGTTTCTTTATCAGTCCTAAATGTTAACGATGGTTTGATTGGTCCGATAGAATATAAAATTTTGCCTAACAATTGACTAGTAGGTTCGAAGCCTAAACCTCCAGCACCGGGATATGAAATAGAGCCTAAAGTTAATCGCACAACTGATTCAATTGGATCCATGAAACCTAAATTGTAACTATCTGAAGAATCGAATAAATTTGCGATTTTTTCGAAGATAATTTATCCACATTAAACACTCAACGACCGATCTAAAATGAGCTTACGATACGTTTCATCTTCCTCATTATTTTTTTGGATTTCGACAATAAATATGCATGAATAAATGGCATATATACCCATTCCTTTGAAATTAATCTGTCACATGCAGATCGCGGTTTAGAAATAACGTGATTTAATTGAAAAATAGATTGATATTTTAATGAATGACCTGGATTTACTTCAGACATATCCTCAAGAATTGGTGATAAACTTAATCGATCTTCTTCATTATTATTATATGTGACACGATCATTCCGTGCACTGGAAGTTGATGTTATTCCAAGAACTAGTTCATGGTAATACAATTCTCTAATTTCATGTAGACATCGTAAAACGTATTCAACGTTAAGCGTGTCGTTGAAGCTGTTTCATTCAATTTGTCGATTATTGAATATAACTTCTAAAATAAGACGAGTTGTTAATTCTTCTTTATCTGAAGATTTTGCCAGATTGAAGTAACTTTATCCTATAAAAACAAAACACTTGGAAATACATAAATAAAATAAAAGCTGTTAATAGAATAAAGAGGTATTTTGTTCAAGGTCCTTAAGTGTAATGATGATTGCTCTGTTTCTGTATTATAATGGTTATAGCATGCTATGCATTGACTACGTAAATCAACTTACAGCAAAACTAGTGAACTAATTAACATTTTTCAGTGTGAGTCATGAATGAACATGGAACAAAACACCGGTGTAATAACCAGGTTCAAACTATCAATATCATGTCGTAATAATCGTTTAGTTTCATCTTTATTTATAAACTATGTAAAAAAAAACTCAATCTGTTAGCCGTATTCATCTCAAATGTTTTAGTTAACAAGATCATTTTTGTACATGTAGAAATCCTTTCACCTTTCTAAGCATTAGACCTGGACCTTATAAATTTCTCATAATGTATTTTTACCAATTTCAAGGCCTTCACTTAGAATGTAAATGTGCATAACGTATGGTCTTATTGAACTAATACAGAGTGATTTGGTTTGTTTTTCTCTTATAACAAAGTCTGAGATTCTAGACTTCAATAAATATGGCAACCGTTTAGAACTAATCTTACTGAACAAGTAATTGTTTTTATATACATAAGTACGTATATCTTTCTAATGTATTTTAACTATACATTATGACTGTCATTTCTGGGTACAGTGGTTAAATGATTTAAACACTCAGTTATTAACAATCAGGTATTAAGTTCAAACTCCACTACAAGTAATTCTAGTTAGGGCACCCGAATAGTATCATTCTCCCTTAAAGGCAAATACATAAGATCATATTGCGTTAAAAAGCCACACTATCACTGACTAAGGAGAAGAATCGAATCGACAAAACACATTTTAAATGATTCATCACACGAATAAAATAAATTTCCACTCATTTATAGTTCCGGAAAAATATCACACACATGAGAAATCAGGCATAACTAGTTAAACAATACCAAATACAAAGTGTAGAATAAAAACATTTTTCTTTAAAGTATCTCATTTCGCCCAATTATTCAAACATAGAATTAAGATAATATATATTTATGTTCATTACTGATAGTACAGAAAAAACATCTCATAAAGTTCTATAAAACTAAGATTTCTAAGATAACCGTTCACTCTGAATATGTTCTCGAAGTTTCTGGATAATTAGTTTGGATTTTACTAGACTCATTAAATTCTCCTTCATACAATGTGTTATCCAAAAAAAACGGTGTTATTTGATTGTATGATAGTAATTTTCATTTGTCCTAATTATTTCTTAATCTAATAATACAAATAATACAGTATATTGATATTATCAAGGTATTTGAAAGTCATTATCTTGGGCAAATAATTCTGGGTGTGAATAATATAAACTAAGATTACTATAATAGATTGTTCTATGGCATATCTCTAATACTAATCTGTCCTTAAATTACCTAAACTGCTTTACATCACCAAAACACGAATACACAAATAAATCATATATGATAACAATTCTGGACTTACCCTGAAGAAGTCGTGACAAGTTTGCCGGACGAAACGTTGTAATTATCTAAATTTCAATCTCTGAGATTATTTCAAATATAATTTTCATATATAATGAAAACATAAAACTGCTTGAAATCTTTAAGGATGGCTCGTTGACAAACTCTAGGAAGCCTCAGGAAGTCCAGAAAGAGCCGAAGACATTCCATCCAATCACTGCTAGAGGAATATTCTAGAATGTCGACATGTAGCTTCCCCATTGAATGGATAAGAATGACTCCCTATGTGCTTAATGGCTGTCCGAAATGATGATTTACTTTCAGGCAAAAACTATAAATACATGAGATTTCTGTACTATATTTTGACACTGTTTTGGGGAATAAAATTCCTACTTACTAGTCTTCTGTCTTCTCTCTTGCGACGTTGCGGGTTCGATCGTTCAAGTAGTCTAGTAGTACGCGGCATAGTAAGAATCAAAGCTCTGGATATAAAAAAAACCGATACCTACATTTTTATAATTAAGTATTTCATTCACAGTTTACCATAACCTGTAGAAACAACAGACCAATGGTTATGTAATTTTGTTTTTAATTATAACATAAAAAGTATTAGAATACCTTTAGTTTGTTTGACTTGGACAAAAAGGCACATTATAAGTAGTAGATAACATTTTTCGATAAAAAATAAAAGATTTAAAAATCATTTTTATCGTACAAGCAAAGATGGAGTATAAGACATGCTTTCATACGGATATACAGAATTACAGTAGAAATATTTTAATTAGAAAACAGAACAAAGAATGGAAAATAAATGATACAGAAGTTAAACGCCGAAAACAATTTGTCAAGTTTTAATCTACTCATAAATAGCTAGTAATAAAAACAAGCTTTCTACTCCATTCAACTAAATCAATATATCCTCATTAAAATACTATTATAGCCTGGATATTATTGCCATTTTTCGTGAGGATTAAAATATATGAAATTAAATTCAAACCTATAGCTCAATGTTTAGAAACAGAATTATTAATTCCATGAGTTACATACAAATATGTCTGAAATGAACTCCTCCGAATATCTGCTATTTGAAAACAAAATCTAACAATAAAATTAGAAATTTGTTTAGCAGTTTGATGTCAAAACATAACTCAATCCTTTAGAATTCTTCTATTTTTTCGTTTATTATATTCAAAGGTTTTTAACTTATTTTGAAATTTCATTGCAAATTCTATTTGATTTATGTTGGTGAATCACACATTCAACTCCGCCTGTAGCCTCTCCAGGGGGCTACTGCCAGTCCCGAGCCCGGATAAAGGAGGGTTGGGCATGGGGTTAGCGACCCCATCCCGTAGAAAACTAACTTGCTAAAAAAACATTAACCAGAAAAAATAATACAAACCATTTAAACTCTGCCCTGGGAGTCAGAAAGTCTTCATTTAGAAGAGTTATGACGTCTCATTGTGAAAGCCAAGGTTGTTCGGAAGTCGCGAGGCCGATGCACCTTTTGACAACCAGACCAATAATTTTTATAGGTAGATGCAACGTCCGGACAATGTGGGAGACCGGAAGAGTTTTCCGAATTGCTGCAGAAATGAGGAAATACAACCTGTAGGTGCTTGGAATCAGTGAAACACATTGGACGCAGGTTGAACAACCACGACTATCTTCAGGGGAGCTTCTGTTATACTCCGGTCATGATGAAGAAAATGCCCCACATACACAAGGAATTGCATTGATGCTGTCCAAACAAGCACAAAATGCACTTATAGGATGGGAATCTCATGGACCAAGGATCATCCAAGCCTCCTTCAAAACAATGAACGTCATCAAATGTTATGCGCCTAACAACGAGTACAATGCAGACATTAAAGATCAATTCTACGATAGGCTGCAGTCAATCTTCGAGAAATACATAGCAAAAGACCTGACCATTCTGATGGAGACCTAAATGCCAAGGTTGGAATGGACAACATTGAATACGAAGACGTCATGGGACGACATGGACTAGAAGAAAGAAACGAAAATGGTGAAGGATTTGCAAACCTATGTGCCTCCAATACAATTGTCATAGGTAGCACTATGTTTCCACACAAACGCATATAAAAAAGACCACAGTATGCAGAACCAAATTGACCGTATCTGCAACAACAAAAAGTTCAGGAGGACGATGGAGGATGTGAGAACCAGGAGAGAAGCTGATATACCGACAGATCATCATTTGCTGGTCGTCAAGATGAAATTAAAACTCAAGAAGCACTGGAAAACGGCGCGGACAACGTCACAAAAGTTTAACACGGCCTTTCTTCGAGATGCTGACAAACTCAACAAATTCAAGATAGCCCTCAGCAATAGGTTCCAGGCCTCTCATGATCTACTCAATGGAGAGGAAACTACTATGGAGGGCGACTGGAAAGGAATAAAAGAGGCAATCACTTCAATATATCAAGAGTTTCTGTGTCACAAGAAGCAGCATCACAAGCAATGGATCACTGTTGATACACTGGATAACATCGAAGAAAGGAGGAACAAGAAGGCAGCAATCAATATCAGCCGAACAAGAGCAGAAAAAGCCAAGGCACAAGCCGAATACACAGAAGTAAACAAGCAAGTGAAGAGGAGCATCAGAGCCGACAAACGTAAATATTTGGAAGACTTAGCAATGACGGCGGAAAAGGCTGCGAGAGAAGAAAACATGAGACGATTGCATGATACAACAAAGAAGCCCAAACCAGAACGACCAGTGAGAAGCAAGGAAAGCAAGATAATCATCAACATTGAAGAACAACAGAACAGATAGATAGAACACTTCAAAAAACTCTTGAATCGACCAGTTCCATTAAACCAACCCAAATTCCATTCCACTCTTTTGATTGTCACCGCTGAAGTGTTATAGTTTAATAACTTTTAAAGAATGACCATATTTATACAAACACAATTGTATATACCATCTACCAACGTTATGTTTAAACATTCGTATGCAGTTGTTTAACTCGAGTAATTCCGTTTTGATAAGTCGAGTTTGAAGTATTTTGGATTGATATGATCTCCGTCTTTTGACTAATCAAATAGAAGCAAAACAGTACCGAAGTTCCTTTTGTGGCTCAACTAAAGCATACATAATACATAATTTCAATTTTGTTTTGCATATTTATAATACTGGTCTGCAGTCTGAAAAAAAAATATATTTTGTCTTGCTATCGTAAAAATGAAGTAATAATTCAGTGACAGCAGATAATGAACCTGTATAATCTGTCTTTTTAGCTAATCCGACTACATAAAGACCAATAAGTCCTCTTTCACTAGTGTAAAAAGATTTAGCACAAATCATATTATGCTAAATACATATACATCAAAGAACTTTATATGAGTCTATTTCATTTCATTATGATGAAACATTTCTCAGTTTGAATATGACATATCAGTCGGATACACAAATATGTTGTTTTTCATACTCTGTTTACTTAAGGTGGTGAAATAAGTTTCCTAAATGAATATTTATTATCTCATTCTTTATCATCTGTAATTATACAAAAAACAAGAGTTTTTTATAACGTACATTTTCAGAACACTCCGTTATAAGTTCACTAATGTGACGTAAATAAACGTATAATTATTTACGTATAAATGAGTGTATGGAGACTTCTAGATGAAACCAAGAAGGTAAAATAAAAGAACAACAAAGACAATTGGTATAACTTCTGTATAATGACGCGTTTAATAATCACTTTAGCTAAATTAGGTGCAATTTACATAATTATTCCAATTATGATTATATATCTCTATATTTCTAGCCTAGTGTTATCGGTGACTTACTGTTACTGTTACTCTTCTTACGTGGTAAGCATTACACAGCACATACGTATAAATGATAACACCCTTTCTTTGAATAATGACAGCATCCATTATAAAATTAACTTTTTACGAGAATTCAACTGAAGTTATAATGTTCTATTACTTCAAATAGTGCTCCAATCTTAAAATTGCCTTTTCACTTAAAAATCACTAAATATTCATATCTTTGTGAATAACCGACTAAACTATGTATTCTCTTCCAGAAATTAATCTTGTTTAGACAACTGCTTATAAATATCTCTACCCCTTTGACGATGGTCGTGGTAGCTCTCCACGATTCAGCTCCGTACAGTAGAACTGTTTTCACGTTCGTATTGAAAATTCTGACTTTGATATTGGTCGATAGACAGTTGTTTTGAGTTTCATATGTCCTTCAATCGTAGGACCGCAGTCCTTACTTTGCCAGTTCTCACCTTCACGTCTGTATCAGGTCGTCCTTGTTCCTCGAAGATGCTGCATAAATGGGTACGTAAATGTTTCCACATCTTCTACAGTCTCTCTGTCAAGTGTGATTGGGTTGGTGTTCTTTGTGATGTATTTGAGGATTTTACTCTTTTCTTTGTGTATATTGAGGCCCACTGATGAAGAGAATGCTGCTTCACTAGTTGTCTTCACTTATATAAGGTAGAAGGGTTAGGTCACCTGTGAAGTCCATAACGTCTAATTAGTTCGGGCTGTACATTGTATTTCGTGCTTCCCCTCTAATGTCGAGGTCTTCACAATCCCGTCAACCACCAGAAGGCAGAGAAAGGGGGAAAGTAAACAGCCTTGGCTGACTCCGGTCCTCACTTGGAATGCATCTGTCAGCTGTCCTCCATGCCACCGATTCGCATTGTAGTCCATCATATGAATTCCGTATGATATTGACAATTTTCTCACATACACCATACTGTCGAAGAAGTCTCCTTAAGGTTTTCCTATCCACGCTATCAAACGCTTTCTCATAGTCAATACAGTTGATATATAGCGATGATTCCAGTTCCAAAATGATCCCCAAAGTCGCGATTACGTCTCTGTACGACCGATCCTTAAGGAATTCACTCTAATGGTCTCGAAGTCGGGTGTCTACTAAGCCTTCCATTCGGTTCAGAAACACTCTGTTGAAATATTTTCCTAGCATTGATAATGGTGTGATGACTGTGTACTTCTCACATTTGCTCAAATCTCCTTTCTTTGGTGTATTGATGGGGTGTCCTTCTTCCCAGTCTGTCAGTGACACTTGTTCTTCCTCCCAAATCATCTTGATAAGAATGTGGAGCATGTTTTCAGTTGCTTCTATGAATGACTTCAGTGCTTCAACTGGTATAATATCAGGTCCTACTGCTTTCGCGTTGTTGACTTATCCGATGACTATCCTTACGTCTTCCGTTGTTGGTGGAGTGACATCTATAGGAAGGTGTGTAGGTGGTTGCTTCGATTTCCGATGGGTTCAGTGGAGCTGGTCTGTTTAAGAGTTTTTCGAAGCCCTCTACTTATCTATTCCTCTGTTCTTGAATCGCAGTGATTGGCTTGCTTTCTTTGTTGTTAACTGGTTCACAATATTTCCCTGCTAGTTTCTTCATTGTGTCGTATAGCTGTCTTATATTTCCTTCTGATGCAGCTTTTTCCGCTGTCGCTGCTAGGTCTTGTACATAGTTTCGATCGTCGGTTCTAATACTTCTCTTGACTCTGTTGTTTGCTTTTATGTATTCGGAGAGTGCCTTAACTTTCTCTGTACTTATTCGACTCTTGTTAATTACTGTCTTCTTCTTCTTCTTCCTCTCATGAATATCCAAGAAATCAGTAGAGATGAACTCCTTATGATGATGCTTATTGTGACCCAGCACCTCCTGACACGTTGAAGTCAGTGCTTCCATAATTCCCTTCCAGTTGTTCTCCGTAGTAGCTTCCTCTTTGTTGAATAGATCTTGTAAAGCTAGGAATCTGTTGTTGGGAGCTATCTTGAATTTTCAGTTTCCGAAGGATGGCTGTACTGAACATTTGTGGTGCCCTTTGTACAATTTGTACAATTTATGAGTCAATCATAACAATGGAATAGATTACAGAAATAAATATAATAAGTAAAAAGTACAAATTGATAGTATAATGAGAGGTGTTCTAATTGTGATAAGACTGTTAAAGGCTTAAATGAATGTTTCATGATAGGAAGTAGATTGGCGGCTTGAGAAAAATAGACACTGAGATAACATTCATTAAAAATTATAAGATTACGTATTAAGAAATGTTCAGACAATTGGACAATAAAGCGTACATTTGAAAAAAGCATTTAAAAAAGGGTAAAGAAAAATAAACGAACAAAGAGAATGAGAAATAATAAATGAAATCCTTTATTGAGACTAATTCAGCCAAAGAACGCATAAAAGTGTTACAAAGTTCTTATGATTGCAAAGACTTAGATTGTTAACTCGAACTCCTATAGCTTCTGCTATATTTAAAAGACGAGATCGAACCCTTCAAGGGAAACTGACAGTAATACGATAAATAACTTCAAATGAACTATCTCTGTCTACTACATGACCATTATAGATCAAGTGTGATAGAACAGAGCTGTGTATCACTAAGGAGGAAGAATGTCTCACATCAAATTGGCGTCCAAATACCGTGAAACTATTCGTTCAAACTTCGACGAAAGTTCCTATACAATTGTGTATCGTTTTGACGATAACCTTTCTTAACCACAAAGAGAGAGCGGTACTCACAAACTCTTTGGCTCACTTATCTGGTTATTCGCCCAATATAGCTCTTTCACTTCAGAAGCTGTATTTATAGATACACATATGTAAGGCAAAACCATATAACCTATCCTTTAGTTAAGGTATGATCATAAGTCGTCTGAAGAATGATATTTTAATATATTAATAAAACATTACTGCATATTAGAGTAAAGAGTGATGTGGATCTAACTGAAAATAATATTGTTCGCTTATATATGTTGTTCTAATTCACAATATGTACACAAAAGTAAAATAATTAACTGATTCCTAAGTCAATCATTAGATTCATTTACGGCTCAAGAATATTTGGTTGTGTTTAGTTTTCTTTTTTTGGGGGGGGATTTCATTTATTTTACATTCTCCTTCACTCTGTCTTTTATAATCTTTATTCATGAGATACAAATATGCAGAAATTTCTACATAACAACTAGTAAAATCTTGACAGAGTATTCGTTTTATTCGAAGATAAACTCTTATTCTATGAAAGCGTTTATATACAATTACGAATGACATTTTAGATTGTTATAATCTACATCTGATATTTAAATAACCAGAAATCATCAACTGGTTTGCACTGTTACAATACACATATCTAAGAATACACATTTGGGATTGCATACTTTTGTAAATAGACACAAATGGTTGTGTCTGTGTGTACGTAGGAGTAATAAATTTATGTTTATTCAATAAATAATGTCTGAATATTCGACATTCGTGTATGATTTTCAGTTTTTTTTCTTACACATTACTTCGTACTGTTTCTAAATTAGTCTAGTTAATTAAACAAGAAACAGACATTTAAACCTGAAGAATTTTTTTAAATCAGTAAAAAGAATATTGCATTAGGTCAACATTACGTCATTAAAATAAAACTAAATCAGCAGGATATTTCTGAACCGAATGTTAATAAAACAAATCTCTAAGTGTAGTGAACGAGAACAACAATGTGGACAACCTAGTGTACTGGGATAAGAAAAACAACTACAGAATCTCTCAGTAAAATATGAGAATCATCTAGTAAATAATTCATTTGCGAAATACCCACCAATTGTCTCAGACTTTGTTATTCCTTCGTTTCCATACCGATCGCTCTCTATCCTGGTTCTCTTCTCTTAGATATTCTCAACCTTTTGACGCTAGGTATGCCACTTTCGATTAGCGATACATACTACTTATATCTGTCGACATCAGTAGCACACACCACATAGGTAATTGTGAAAAAAATACTGATAACTCAATTCATATTAAAATGTATGTTAATGATGTTGTTGAGAAAGACAATGAAAGTTCAACAAATAATCTATCCAGCTCAAAGAACAAAGTACTTTCAGAATACTTTTAAACTAGACAACAATTATTTAGGACTATTAGTTATTAAAGTTCAAATTTGTTTTAGACTTAAGTTTTGCGTCTTATTTAAAAAAATTATTCATCCATTAATCTAGTGTATCTGACAAAAATCTGAAGCCTATGGAATACACCAACTGACGAACGATGCATTAAAATCATCGATAAAATGAGAAAGCGGTCATGTTTATTGAAAATTAAGTAAGGTTGAAAGCATAGGCTATTTGATTCGAAATATATGTTCCTTTTGTATCAGTAATACTCCCAGATAATAAATACCATTTTACTCCTGGCAGTAAGTGCATACTTCTGAGAAGTCAAAAACTGTCTTTTATAATTGATATCATTATGCTGTAAAAAACTACTTTCAAATCATTGAAAACTATAAAATCATATCACCATCATTTTTATTTATCATAATCATGAAAATAACATCTTGTAAAAATGTATTCAGTATCTAATAAACACTCAATCTTGTAAATACACATTCATAATTACTTTCTATCAGTATTAAGATGTGAATTATTAAAAGGGTGACTAATTTCTATTAAAAAAAGAGGAGTATCTTACTTTTTTATCATATGAAGATATAAAAGATCGGACACTGAAGATGAAATTCTTTTACCATTGAAATGATGTGAAAATTAATAGATTGGCCAACGTTACCAAGTCAATGATATTTAATGGAAGTTGAAAAATTGTCATCACATTCTAATATTAGTTCACCTTTTTATTAGGTGAATAATCTAGTACGAATCGAGTAAACTCAAAATTTCTTATGACAGTGATTAGACATGATGAGAGATCGAGGATCAGATAAAAAGTCCGGTTAGACCAGTCCTAACTCAACTGATTGTGAAGACTAGCTTGAGTTTGAGACAGTTCCCATCACGAAGCTATCTCAGCTGATAGACTATTTAAAAATAAGGAACACTGGATAGCAATATATCAATAGCTTAGGACGACTTATCAACGTGAACACACTAGCTAGCTACAGATCTGACTGAATATCTTTAGTGTTTACAGTGAGCGCGTTACGTTTGGACCACTGCATCAGAATCGAATGGCTACAATTTTATGCTCTAGTCGACGTTGAAAAACGAAGATAAAAGAACGTCATAGATGAACAAAGTTTATCATCAATTTGGTTTCATGATTTTTACAGTAATTATCATACTGCTTTAAGTTCGAATCTTCATTCTGAAATGACTTCTAATATTGTTTAAATTTACCATCAATAATTAGGAAACAGGTTATTCGTCGATCATATACTCCTTTATATTTTAGTAGTTTTGAGTATTTCATCGTCCAACCAGTAACTGCTTTCATTTTTTAAGAAGGTATTCACCTAAGATAATAGATTCAAACCTATCATGATTTCGATTGTACCAAAAATATTCTGCATTGTTTCTTTTGTACTATTTAAACTTGCGTTAATTTAATACGGTTATTTATTTGCTCTGAAGAAGTGGCTCCTACCAAATCACGAAACGTTAGAAACACAATTGTTTTACTCATTGCGATATAACAAAAAATATACTTATTATTAAATGATCCGAATAGTTTCACCCTAAGTGGTAGATTTTAGTGTTTTCTCTGAGTTGAACGGTTTGATTGTATAGTTTTCATTGCTGTTCTCAACAACACCATCAGTGCTTACTAAAACTAGAGTTAAGTCTCCAGTTGCTCCACAACTGTTAAAATAGTTTGTATTGACTGACTATCATCGATTTCTCTAACATTCCTATTGACCGTATTATAGATTGACCTCTAACATAGACTAGTGATAAGACTGCATAATATAATATACAATGTATATAATAATCATTACTGACATAAATCCATGTAAACAACGATGAACATGAATCTCACAGGAGAATTTCGGATAGGGGTAATTATAGAAATGTTTGCGGAGCATGGCACTTAGGTCAATAAACAAACAATAGAAACATCGACACACACTCAATATATTAGTTCATATAGAGGCATTCTCTCTCACATGACTGGAGATCAAACGAAAAAATTCAATCGGTAGGAATGCAAGAACAAATGAAGACTCAGAAACTTACAAAGTGAACTAACAAACTGATACAACACTCATGATGCCGATCACATACACCAGAGAGATGTTGAAATCCCTGCAACTACAACATGTAGTTCAAAGAACAAAATACCACCGATGTGTTCTTCTATTTGTAAGCTTGATATCTCGAAGTTCTTTCAAATAGAAGGTAATTTTCAAAAAGAACTGACGTTAACTTAATAAACATTGGAAACCAAAGTGCACTGAACGATTTACATGACTTAATTTGTGACTTTACAGTAAAAGGAAGTACAATAGTAAAGTTGAATAATTAAGAAGTTAGAGGAAAGTCAAAACTGTACTCAAAAGCCTGGGAAATCAACCAGTTGAAAATAAAATTTTCATAATTTTCCGCTACTAAAGTAAATAAAGAAAAGTTTGAAGTAATAGCACTAGGTCTAAAATTCTGTAATACACGAAACCGCATAAATCATATAGATACAGATATCCATTTTCAAAACTTAAGTCGTCGGACACCAGGTCCAGTTCCAACATCTGACCAAGAAATTGAAAGTTTCAAATCAAATCGAGTTGAGTGTTGTGGTCAGTTTAAGAATGGTAGAAAAAATTACAGAAGCATTTTAACCACAAAACACAAGAAGGCTATCAAAGAACTTATTAACAAAGAAAATTTGATTATTACGAAACCGGATAAAAAACAAGAACTATCGTACTTAACAAAAAAACTATATTGGCAAGATGAACAACATCTTGAATAATCATCTAAAATTCCGAAACCTGAATGATCGAAAAAACGTTAGAAATAATTAGAGAATGAACTAACCAAATCTTTTAAAAAGCTCAAAAATCATCAGGTAATTCCATCAATTAAGCCGGTAGGTGCCTATTTACCAAGGTTATACGGACTACCAAAGGTGCACAAACCGGATATCCCATTGAGACCAATTTTAGAAATGTATAATTCTCCTAATCACACTGTGGCAAAGTGATCAGTAACCATTTCAAAACCACTCCATAAACACTAAATGAAACATAGTATTGGGGATGTATTCCAGTTCATTGCCAAGACCAAAAACATAAACACTAAGAAAACTATAATGACCTAGACGCTATGTCATCGTTTATAAATGTCCCACTCAAGGAGACTATCTAATATATATGTGAACAACTTAAACAACAAGGAATAGGAACTGCAATCCCTGTGGTCATCACTAAGGAATTATTAACAATGTGTACTATGAACGTAAGCTTCAAATCTAATGGTGAAATATATAGACAAATAGATGGTGTCGCGATGGATTCACCATTAGGTCCCATATTGACTGACACTTTTCCCACTAGACTGAAAGGCGGTCCCTTGGCACAGCATATTGACAAGTTTTCATTTTACTGCTGATATATGGAAGATACGTTCATTCTTTGTAACGACCATACTGACAGAATACAGACTTTCAAGAGATATATTGAAGTTCATCCATCTATTAAATTCACATTTAAAGAAGAATAGCCTTTCTAAATGCGAGGCTTATAAGGAGAACTGATGGGTCACTAAGAAGAAAATTAAACAAGAAGACTACGTGGATTGGCCAATATAAAAACTTTCTTAGTTTTGTTCGTCTACAATCTATAATGGACCTGATTAAAACACTTCATTATAGAACCAAAACCATATGCTCCCTAAATGCGCTTGAAGAAGAAACAAAGGTATTGAGTAACTACCCTGAAAGAAAATGGATATCCGGAGAAATTTATAAATGAACATTTAGCCATGAAAAGAAAGCATAAGGAGGGCCTAACTGTGGGCGAAATGTCTCTGTATATACGCTTACAATTTAGAGGAGATGCACCCAGAGAAATCTTAATACTAAAGTTGCACAGCTCAATCCAAAAAACGTTTAATGCTGGTAAACTATAATTAGTTTTTTCCATACGTCCGATGGTCACTCTGAAATTGAAAAATAAATTACCTAAACTAGCCACCTCTCTCTGTATCAATCAATTCAAATGCTCTTATGGAGCAAGTTATACTGGCAGATGTTCTAAGAATTTGTATTTTCATGCTCTCGAGCACCTCGCGTATTACGTAATTTCTGATTTATAATTACATCATTATCTTTCTCACCCTATTGTTAACCAAATTTATTCTAATCAATAATCTCATCTAACGTATAAAGTTATTCGAGACGACACTTAATGTTAGTCATTGCCAAGATTGACGATTTCATGTTATTATACAATCCTAAATTCACATGCTGTAATTTTAAACAATGTACTTCGCTTTAAACCTGGCCACTTTTTGGATTATTTATTTGGATATGATAATTGTAGAACCTGAAGAGAATTTAATAGGAATAATATATTTGTAAAATCTCAGCGAATGAATTTGAAGTAAATCCAACATTTCGCCTGGCAATCTGGTCCAAGTTCGGCGCCCAAATACTGTGAAACTATTCGCTCTAATTTAGACGAAAGTTCTTATATACTGAAAAGAATTTGTTGAAAACTAAAGAAAATACTGTTTACAGGGTTTTTTTCCTGGTGCTTCTTTGCAAATCCATAAATGTTTGTACAATATCTAATAATGACAATACATTATTAAGACATTTAACAGTTAACTACAATGCATTATAATTACAATATTTTTATAAACTTTTTCCTTAAAGAAAAAAACTATTTTTTCTTAAATTCGTTCAAAAAACGTGGTAAGATTTAATGAACAGTTATGATCTTATACATCCGAAAAAGGCAAGTTTTATTCACACGATCCTAAAAATATTTCTTCGTTGGTCAATTATAAAATAGAACATGACTTATAACTTCACTTGTGAATATACATTAACGCCTATAGACATGAATTTGTCTGTACATGATCGCTTGTGTTTGAGTGTAATAAGCAGGCGTATCAATATATTCACCTGTTTTTGGTTGGTATATATATATATATATATATATATATATATATATACAAAAATTTGTTGTGAAGATGGTTCACGTTGTCACACATTTATGTGTGTATACTTGTGGTGTGGGTTACTTATATTCACATAAGTAGTAAATAACGATGGTCGGACATTAGATACATTTCAGTAGAAGATAGATAACGAAAGAACGGTAACGAAACGCATAAACAATAATAATCGGAGACAATGAACTGATATTTGCAGAAGGAACGATCAAGATTGAGACAATAGATTAATAGTTTGCAAATTAACTATCTGCTATATGGTTCTCATATTTTACTGAGATATTCTGTAGTCTTGTACCTTAATACATTCGATTGTCTCCACTCGTGTTCTTGTTCACCACATACTTACCGTCAATAAGTATCATGATCAGAAGTTTTAGGTGAACTGAATATCATGAAGTAATGTGATAGATATTACTTTAAATTTCGAAAATGAACTTTGATATAATACAGTGTGACGATAATAATAATAAATAATCTTGACCATGAAATTTATATGGTAATTTAAAAGTAATATGAACAATAGTAATATAGTAAGCAGAAGTGCAACTTTATTGGTCTTTGCGTAACCACTTGCATCTTTTTATCATCATTTATTGCGTAATAAGTTACTTACAAACACGTTATTGATTTGTATTTGATTTTTTTTCAATCTGTTCACCAGATAGACTAGTGGTTCCGTTCTTTGAAAATTGATTCGTAATCAGTTTATCCATTTAATCACATTAGTTATTCTAGTTAGTCGATCCTAGTAAACTAGCAGGGAAATATTGTGAACCAGTGAACAACAAAGAAGCAAGATAATCACTGAGATTCAAAAAAAGAGGACTTCGAAGAACTCTTAAATATACAAGCTCCACTGAAACTATCGGACATCGAAGTAACCACCTACACACATTCCTATAGATATCACTCCACCAACGATCGAGGAAGTCAAGATGGCCATCAGATAAATCAAGAGCGAGAAAGCCACAGGACCTGACAATATACCAGCTGAAGCACTGATGTCATACATAAACGCAACTGCAAACACGCTCCCGTTCTTTTCAGGATGATTCAGGAGAAAGAGCAAGTGCTACTGACAGACTGAGAGGAACTAAAAATACAATACTTGAAATGGAAACGGACTGTCACAATTGAAGTAACAGAAATTAAGACAGAAAGAATGTCATTTTATAACAACCTCAAAAAGTCTCATACTAGATCTTTATCTTAAAAATATAGTCATACAAACCAGTTCCCAAATATTTCATGTTG
>NC_031495.1:53331873-53419378 GCF_000237925.1 Schistosoma mansoni
TTCGATCTCCGGTAGATTCAATGGAGCTGGTCTATTCAGCAGTTCCTCAAAGTATACTACTCATCTCATCCTCTGTACTTGAATTTCCATAATTGTCTTTCCTTCTTTGTCGTTGACTGGTCTCTCCGGTTTACTATATCTCCCTGCTAGTTTCTTCGTTGTATCATATAGTTGTTTCATATTCCCTTCTGTTGCAATTTTTTCCGCCGTCGTTGCTAGTTCTCCCATGTATTTCTGCTTGTCGGCTTTAACGCTCTCCTTCACTTGCCTGTTTGCTTCTGCGTACTGTGCTTGTACCTTGACTTTCTCTACTCGTGTTCGACTGTTGTTAATTGCTAGTTTCTTGTCCTTCGTTTCTTGAATCCTGTCCAGGGTTTCAACAAAGATCCATTCCTTGTTGTGATGCTTTTTGTGGCCCAGAACTTCCTGACACGTTAAAATTAATGCTTTTTTGATCGCTTTCCAGTTATTCTCCATCGTAGTTTCTTGTTCTTTCAGTGGATCGTGTAGAGCTTGGAACCTGTTGTTGAGAGTTATCTTGAATTGGTTGAGTTTGTTAGTATCTCGAAGGAAGGCTGTATTGAACCTTTGTAATACTGTTTGTCCAGTTTTCCAGTGTTTCTTTAGCTTCAGTCTCATATTGGCCACAATCAGGTGGTGATCAGAAGGTATGTTAGCTCCTCTCCTTGTTTTCACATCTTACATTGTCCTTCTGAATTTCATATTGATACAAATGTGATCTATCTGGTTCTCTGTGGTGTCGTCCGATGAGATCCATATAACTTTGTGTATGCGTTTGTGTGGAAATATTATGCTACCTATAACCAATTTGTTGAATGCACATAAATTTGCAAATCTCTCCCCATTTTCATTTTTCTCTCCTAGTCCATGTCGTCCCATTATATCTTCATATTCTGTGTTGTCCAGCATTATAGCAACTCCCTGAGTTTGTGGAGCTATTTCCTCTTCGTGATCGGAGTACAACAGCATCTCTCCCGTATCTAACCTTTGCTATCCAGCTTTTGTCCAATAGGTTTCACTGATTCCCAGTGCAGCCAATTTGTATCTCCTCATTTCCATTTCTACTTGACTGGTCTTCCCGGTCTCCCACACTTTCCTGACATTCCATGTACTATAAAAGTTTTTGCTATGGTTGTTAGAAGGGTTGTTGGCCTCATGACTTCCCGAAGGATCACGGCATTTATCACGAGGCGTTATAATTCTTCCTTCAACTCGGAGGGCAAGTTTAAATGCTTTCAATTATTTATTTTGGTTAGCGTCTTTTTTGCGAGTTAGTTTTCTACGGGATGGAGTCGCTAACCCCATGCCCAATCCTTCTCCTTTATCCGGGTTGGGACCGGCAGTAACTCTAGAAGAGCTACAGGCGGAGTTTTTTAAACTGCTAAATTCATTAAATTACAAGAATGTGTTACAATAGTGCATATAAGTATCACACAGCTTATTATTCTACATTGATGAAAATATTGACTTATAATAATGGAATTCTATATCTATTCTAGATTCATAAATCAGTGTGTAACCTGATATTATGAGAGCCAGTGGCCGATCTTCACTGCTCACACGATATTTACAGCCAATCTTAACATAGTTTACTTAGTAACTAATGAATTTTCGGATAAGTATACAACAATTTATATTTCTTACTCTACTCTAAATATACAGTTCCTACTCTATTCATTTCATTAACTGACATATGACTTCAAAATATAACTTTTTCATGACATGTCAATAATGTTAAAGCATTTGAGCGTTGATGAATGTGACTGAGATATTTAAATAATTTTCTGGGAATCATAATACAAGCATAACCTAACTAGAATTTTTTCATTTATCTAGCGAACTCAGATCACATTTTAAGAAAAATTATCTTTTTACATAAATATAAGGCATAATTAGACAATAATCCCTAATTATAAAAAAAATGCACAAAACTGAATTTGATTAAATTGTTGACTCCTTCTTCAATGTATACAAGAGAAGGTAGGTATCATACAGATTTTTGAAAAGGCGGGTAATAAAACCTAAAATATTTTGATGCATTAATTTCATCGACGCATTTTTTTGTCAATTAAGGAATATTCAAACATTGTTTAGTTATCATACATATTATGCATATCATTCATATTATCACACAACTATTACTAATTCGATCAATCTATCACTTTTTGGATGTACATCATACTTTCAGTAAAAAAGTAAAAATTTAAAGAATTTCAAAAGATAAATTTTTTTTTACACATGAAGAACTTTTGTTCAAACACAATAATAAAGTGTATCTTTCGATAGTGTAATAAGAAGATGAAGATTATCAGAACTATGTGATATATTAGCGCAATACATTTCGAACAATCTAATCACACATATACTTGTTGTGTATCTTTTATTGAAAACGGTACAATAAATTTATAATGTATTCTTATCAAATAGTCAAATGAAATCATATAAATGAAAAATAAATAAATAAACCAAAGACCACAGTGTAAAGATTTTAACTTTTCAACGGATCTTAAAAATTATAAGTTCTGAAAACATACTACTCAACCATGTGAAACTGAAAAATAACAATCATTTCATCCTTTCGGGCTTTCAATATCATATAGTTGAAATCATGAGTCAGTTGAAGCTAGACCACCATGGAAAACCTGGAACCACTGGAAGGCCGTTTCATCTTATTGTGGGACTCCTCAGCAGTGAGCATCCACGATCCCGTCTCGCGAGATTCGAACCCAATACCTACCAGTCTCGCGCCAGAGCACTTATCCGATAGACCACTGAGTCAGCTGGCATCCAACGGGGTTAATGTCTAACTTGAACCAATGCACGAAATTGAGCAACCATTCACCATTCAATATTACTTAACTAACATTAATTCATGACAAAAACGATTTTATTAAACAAGAATGAATACTTTCACCAAATTATAAATGTCAATAAATATTACCTAAATATCATCAGTATTTTTTAGAACATTATAAATTGTAAAATTCTACTGTTTGAATATGTTATTGAATATTTAAGAACAATATAGGTAGTAGCATTTTAAAATAATCATTATTTTCAGTATACGGTTGTGGAGATTGTTGAGTTTCATTGAGATCATGAACTGGTCAGTGTTAGGCCACCATTGAAAACCTGAAAGCACTGAATGCCTGCTTCGTCCTAGTACGTGGCTTCTCTGTAGTTTGCACCAACGATCTTGCAATCGGGATTCGAATCCAAGACCTTCAGTTTCGAGTGCGAACACTTAACCTCCAGACCACTGACCCAGCGTCCAACGGTTTTAATGCCTAACTTCAATCAATCGACCATATTGTGCGACCATCTTCCATTGTCTCCGGTGGATACCTTACATCAGACACGGTTGAACACCACTGGTCATGACTTCTCACTAAAACTGGTCACAAGTGAGCAGATGATGACTATAATAGTGATCCGTGTAGCATAAAATTTATCTCCATATATGAAAAATTATTATCCCACTTAACATAGTTCATGAGTCAATGATAACAATGAAATAGTTTATGTAACTGATTATAATGTGTAGAAAAAACGAGCTGATGATAAGATGACATGTTCAGTAGTAATTATAAAGGTTATTAGAAGCCCGATGACACAAATAAACACTTCAGCATTCAATGTAAATCAAAACGTTGAAAAAAATAAACATTAAGACTACTTGATACAAAGTTTGTGAGTAATCAATTTAAATATTCAAGTAGTTAAGTGATATACCTAAGCAATGAGCGGAAGCAAACAAAGAGTAGAAAAATTTAGTGAACTTCCGCATATTCAAGTCATGTTTCGAAGAGTGAGACAGTTAAATATGTCGTAAAATGAGAGTTATTTAAATCCACCAGAAAACACTGAAACTAGTAAAATGAAATACAATTTAAGAGTATCATATTTCAAAGAAGTTCCATTATTATGTTTAATATGGATTAAAGTGTATGAAGGAAATATGAGTATTTAAATTATCTTTATGCATTTTGGTCATGAATGACAGAAAGTATTAAACTAGAGCCAAATAGTTCTACTAACTAAGTGATGTTTAACCATCTAAGTCTAAAATACTAAACCTGTAACTAGAAAGTTAAACCAACACTTCAGTTATCATGTACAATGTCCATTTTGTAGTTAGGCCAAAAATTTAAAAAGATTTCACTACAGTAAAACAAGGAAAAAAAGAATCCAAGGTCATTGAAGTGAATGAGAAAAATTATAGACTATTGCACACATAATCTTTTCATCTGTAGTTAAAATGTAAATTGGTGACTAATATTGCAGCTGACGAGTCCCAAATAGGACGAAATGGGTATCCTGGATTTCACTGCTAGCCACTATCCATCTTTGCTTATAATGCATTTGAATTAAGGCTATATCGAGGCACAGTATGCACATAAGCCAATCAGAGACTGATCAATTGCAGTCCTAAACATCAATGGTAAGATTCAAACAAACAATACTAAGTGAATTTAACATAAAACTTAGTTTATAAAGTATGGTTGTTTGATATAATACAGATGAACTGTCACTGAAGGATGACTACGATAAATGACAAGGCGATACCTGTGGGAAAATAATGCAAACTGTAATTAAAAATATTAAAAAGCCTTAAAATACAAAAAAAATAAACTCGCAATTATCTACAAAATAATTGAAATGTTAAAGAATTATGGAATATCATATACGTAATTCCCTTGATAAATGCATTACAACATACAACTTGTAAACACATGATCTTCAAATAAAATCATAACTGTTTCATTCAATTTATTGGGGTCACACTTCAATTAACATATAGCAACCATCCTACAATCAATTTCGATTATGGTTAATTTTGGTTAAGCCATTTTTATTAACTTACTTAACAGACATCGTCATTTGGATAATAACAATTTGCATATTCTTTGTACTGTTATGACCACTAGAACACATGACACTCTAGCCAAAATGTTGATTGCTTAAGTATCATTAGATGACTCGAACTCCTCCCCATATATGTATGCACGCAAATCCTATTATCAGCTGTGCCCTTATTCAAGTTGACTATAAATTGCCAATGTAATTGCTTGCTGCTCGCTCGCTGATATTCGCTCAGGTGCTGGTAGCTTTTTGGCCTTAGTTATTTGACAATAAACTGTAGTTGCTGATTCTCTTTGCCTTCTGATTTTATGCACCGTTAAGATTGGTATTATAACGGTTATCAAGGTGAACGATTAGCGAAGCACGGCATTACAAACATATAACGCTCAAGTAAATGGTAATTTAAGATACCCAATATATAATATCAAATATCTTAATTAGGCACCGATAAATATTAAAAAAACAATGATTTAACATAATTGTAACCAATTTTCCTGAATTTTTGATTTAGTATATTCCGTTACAGCTTATAGAAATAATCAAATAAAATAAATGAGATTATGAGTCAATTGAAGCTAGACCACCATGGAAAACCTGGAAGCACTGGTGAATGGTTGCTCAATTTCGTGCATTGGTTCAAGTTAGACATTAACACCGGACGGCTCAGTGGTCTATCAGTTAAGTGTTCTGGCGCGAGATTGGTAGGTCCTGGGTTCGAATCTCGCGAGACGGGATCGTGGATGCTCACTGCTGAGGAGTCCCACAATAAGATGAAACGGCCTTCCAGTGGTTCCAGGTTTTCCTAGGAGGTGACGGTGCAACGGACTCATGATCCTCAACTATATAAAATTACTAAAATCTCCACAAAACCCCCTTCTGAAAATAAATGTTAGAAATATTTGACTATTTTTATTTGTTAAAATAATCATATGTCAACATTAAAAAACTGAAATGTCAATCTAAATTTTATAGTTCAAACGTTTATTCTCTGATGACATTGGTGAATGGTTGCTCAATTTCGTGAATCAGTTGAAGTTAGAAATTAACACCGTTGGATGCCAGCTCAGTGGTCTATCGGTTAAGGGCTTCGGCTCGAAACCGGTAGGTCCTGGGTTCGAATCCCGCGAGAGTGGGTTCGTGGACGCGCACTGCTGAGGAGTCCCATAATAGGACGAAACGGCCGTCCAGTGCTTCCAGGTTTTCCATGGTAGTCTAGCTTCAATAGACTCATGATCTCAACTCTATAAAAATACTAAAATCTCCACAAAACCCCTTCTGAAAATAATTAAAGTGCTTACTATTTCCTTTGTAAATGAAATACGTTTTCATTAGAATAGATTCTATAATATACATATGGTACATATCATCTAAGATTTTACCAATATGACATTCACTATGTAAGGAGATACTATTCTATGTAACATAAAATTATAATTATAAAAAATACAATTTTTTGTCAAATATTGTGTCAATTTACAGAGTTATAATGTCAGTAAATAACAGTTGTACTTGATGACAACAAAAGTCGCAACGAAAACGTGTTTACCTACTTCATTATTGAACTGATAAAAATAATGCTTTAATATGATTGATTTTCATATAGGGACTTCCGTCTAAATTCGATCGAATAGTTTTACAGTATTTGGGCGCCGAGTTGATGTGAGACATTAAGAAGGAAAAATATATTTGTAAGATCTAAGAGAATGAATTTAAAGTAAGTCCAACCTTCAACCTGACAATCTAGCTCAATCTTTTTCAAGGAAATATAATCAAACATCAAAATTATCGAATATTTGATAACGTTAGATTTACTTCAAATTCATTCTCTGAGATTTTACAAATACATTCCTCCTCCGTAATGGTTGATTGTCATATGAGGTATCGTTTTTTTAACTAACAGAGATTTTTCATTTCAATAAAGGAAAATCTTTCTATCACCGTAACCCACATAATTGGGTATAAATGTATTAGATAGTTATCAAACCAAATTACACGAAGTTAACAAGGGGAAAAGTATCAAGAATTAAAGTATTACGAGAATCATTAGAGTTATTCAATAAAACAATGTATCTTGTATTATTCGAGACAAAAAGATGATAAGCTTATTGACCTGTTAAATCTAAACTATTAAATTTCAAGTTATCAGTAGAAATCACTATCAAGTTATTAGTAAGTAATCTTTAAGAGAGCAAATTGTTTAATGCTCCATAGTCTAAAAAACAACCCTTAAAGATTAAGTAGTTCAGTAGCATCATTTAAGGGTTCTACCATAGAATCTATGAATTTAAAACAATTAGGCTTTCTTGTATATACTATCAAGAGTAAAAGCTTAGAAAAATACACCTTATTGATCTGCTTATTCTGACTAAGGTTAAATTTAAACTTAAAAATAGTGTCATTTATTTTGAACGGATCAAAAATTGAAAATTATGACTGAATTGAAAATTAAGTAATTATACAAATAAACTCAAGAAATTGCAATTTGTCAGTATGGGATTGTGAAGTTTATTAAATTTCGGTGAAATTATGAACCTATCACGTTTAGAAAACCATTGAAAATCTTGAAGCATTGTACGGCTGTTTCGTCTTGATATGGAACTGCTCAGTAGTGTTCATCCACCACCGAGGTCAGTTGTCTAGAGGTTAGGCGGTCGATCATGAGATCGAAGGTTATAGGTCTGACTCCACCCTTCAGGGTCGTGAATGCACACTTATGAGGAGTCCCATCCAGTGCTTCGGGGTTTTCAAGGGTTATCTAATTTTGATTGATTCGTGACTTCAATAGGATCAAAATTCTCCCAGTAGTCCTATTTTAGCTTTTAAACACCTTATTATAAATATGGCAATGATTCGCTTTTAAGCACGACTGAGGCATAGATTATAATAATTTCCACGAGTCTACTATGATAATAAGAACCGGACCAAAGTACCAAATGATTTCTTTTTAAATCTCTAACAAACAAATGAAATATTTTTTGAGCTTCTACTTGGTACAAAATACCGTACCGGATTAGAATTTTACATAATTTTACTACACACTTATCAGTTAGATAACGAATAATTAAGAACAAAAAGTAAGTATCCGTAGAGATGGTGGAGAAGATTTGTAGCTCAGGTGGGTGATTTTGATGTTGGTTTGTTCTCTGAGCTGGATGGTTTGGTCGTGGAGACTTAAGGTCAATAAGAACCAATCAACATCGAGGTGCACAGGACAAGCTGTGAATCACATGTGGAGAAATTCAAACACTTCACTTCTACCCGAAGTTTGTGCTGATGATGTCGTTCAGAAGGACGATGAAAGCTCCACGACCGAACCATCCAGTTCAGAGATCAAACCAACCTTTCAAAAGTCCCGTAGACTTTGAGGCATTTTCTTGCGCCTTAGACGACATTACTGTCAGGGTACAGCCGGCACTAATTAACTAGGTCCTCACTAACAGTCTTTCGTGTGCTATTTAATTAGGGTAAATTTGTTTGAGGAATGATATTCTAAGTTCTGTCTGCGGACGCTCGGACAGATAGCAGCCCGGATGCGACCATGGATTAGTTCTACCAGCAGTTAAATATTCTTCTATAGAAAGTCCATTTGGCAGATATTGTGGCACTAGCGGCAGATTTAAATTTGCAGACAGGAGGTCTAAGCATTGAGAACAATGGTCTGGATGGTCATTGGGGACTCGTTGATTAGACGTCTAATAACGGTGGCTGCATCCTGCAGCTTTACGTAGAACACAACCCTTTTATGGATAGCACCAACCTTTGGTACAGTCATCGTCAATATGTTACCTACTCCCCTCTCCCAACACCTCAAGCCTAGATCCAGATTGATCATATCGTGATCAGCTACCGCTGGCCCGATTGTGTATAATAATGCAGCTCCTTTTGAGGTATTGATCTGGACTCTAATCATGTTCGCATTTGCACTGATCAATGACCGCCAGTTCATCACCATAAACCGATCACTGTAAGCAAAGTGGTTGGAGATCCTGTTGCAACTAAATATTAAAACAAGCTAGGTTCAAGTCTAGCTATTAACCCATCAAAAAGTATAGATGAACAGCCACTATATTTGCATAATCCCATGAAAATAAACAGTAGTGTCACTCGTGGATTTGCGAACCGTTTCGCTTATAAGCACTGGGTTTGTCCAGCCTCCTAATGACTGGTCGAAATACGTCAGTCTACTCCGGATAACTGCGAGTTTGACAATATACATAGACCCACAAATAAATAAATTATGTAAAGACTCCTTAAAGACCGAGAAGTCAGGTGGTCGGGACGTGCTAGTGAGTTGGAAGCAACAGCTGCATCTGGTAACTGCCGGAAGTTCTTTCAACTCATCCGAGGAACAGTTCAGCTGGTCTGTTGCCCCGACGACATCGGCCAGATTGTTCTGTCCTCCATAGCCAGCCTCAACTGGTCCGCCAGACGAGGCAGAATTCCCCAAGGAACTCCAACTTTTTGAAACGCCACAAATCATCAGGCACAGATGACTTGTCTCCAGTCCATCTTAGGGATAGTGGTGACCTTGTTATGAAACCAACTTAGTTGTCTGCAAACGTTTGTCGATTAGAGAGTGTTCCAATATCATCGAATAAGTTGATGGTCGTCTTTATCTTTGAAAGCGGTTCATGTCACCTATGCAACAACCATCGGGGTATAAGTTTACTTCCGATAGTGTCCAATTTATTGGCTTCGGTCATACTTCGCGGACTGTTCGAAACCCACGGAAGATTGACTCGGGGGAGCAGGCTGACTTTCATGTTGGTTGGTAAATTGATCATATATTAACTCTTCGCCAAATGTTAGAACACCGTTATACTCACTGCTGGCCAACGACCGTTGTGTTTCTTATCAGCAGAGTCACTTTCAACTAGTTAGACAGGATTGTTCTATGGATTTGTTTGTTGACTAAGGGTGTTCCTAAGAAGCTCATTAACATTTTGAAGGTCCTATATACAAACACTGCATCCATAATGAGGGCATAAAATCACCTATATTTATTGTCTCATTCATGTAGTGGGGTCAGGCAGGGTTGTCCGATTACACTATTCCTCTGCAACTTTGCCATCGATAACATTCTGAAAATTAAGGTGGTCAATTTATGACTTGGTGCCGGGTTCCTCTATTGTACTAGATTTTATGAGCTTAAAAAAAAATATAATATAACTCCTTAAAAATCTGTTGAAAATAAATTTGGTATTTTCAATCATAGTATACACTGGTATTCTTTCTGTGATTGAAAAACTTCATGTTTAAGAGTACTACTAAATCATATACAAATCAATCGCTAACTCCTACACTTGCCGATCACACTTAATATTATGCGACAGTAATTGCTTTCCAACGTCAAGTTTCTCAAAACTGTCACAATGCTAAAAAAACTTTCAACAACTATTTCCATTTTTAAATACTACATAAATATGAGTATAAACACATTTGAATGAAACAACTTCAGAGTAAAACTACTACACACATAACAACAATAAGGAGAATAAGAAAATGACAAACTAAAATCTTGTATCTGTATTTTTTTATTTTTCCTGTGCTATTCAAATAGGTAAAAGCATTTATTTTTAGTTAAACAAACAACGGAAATTTTTAAACATCAAATTACAATTAAACCTTAAAACAATAACAGTAGTAATGAATTAAATTGTTTGAAATTACAGTTCTCCAATGATTTTTTATTGCTAGTAAGTGAAACTGAAACGATAACGAACAACGAGACATAAGTAGGAATAACTAAAACAGTTGAATATACATGGCTTATATCACCAATAATAATTGGATGTTGAATTTGACTTTGAAGAGAACATAAGAACTAAGAAACAGCCTTAAGTCAAATTATGCTAACATTTGTGCAACGAATATCGAAGGAATAGACTTAGCGAAGTAGTCATTTTACCAATTAACATTTCAATTCGGGAGCATTAAAACGGAATAGAACGATTATTGTGATGGTTATATCCTTTTGCAAACCAATGTTGATTTCCATATGTCAATTATACATTAGATTGAGAGTTTAGGTAAATGAAATGAACTGAATGAACCCTTTTACATGAGTTTATACACTTTGAAGAGATCAAAAAGCTTACTGGCAAGTTTCACAAAAACTAAATTTACAGAATTTTAAACCCAACCATTTTCTTACATTTAATATAATGTTAGCAGAGAATATTTGACTTTTGGATGCCAAAAGAGAGCATTATAAACAGAATATTTTCTAGACAACGGTATTCTATGACGCATTACCATTCTTCTACTTTTAAAATTATTTCATACCGTTTTTTTCATACTCACTTATACAAACTATTTGGCACTCATCCTAGTTTACTTTCACGTACTTCAAATAGTTTCACAAACTAATATTTAATCGAACATAAGATTGACTAGTAATGACATTATTATTTATTCCCACTTGTATTTGTTCTGGATTTCGATTCGACAAATCTAATTGATCTACAAACAAATTTCTTTCAACATATGCAAAAGTTATCAAACTGATTTCCTCAATAACCTTAAGTACTGTTGGGTCTTCTTATTAGGGTTCAGTACGTCCTACGATGTTACGGATTTAGGAACGAAAACGAGTGAACGTCGGTAATACGATAGGTTCTCTTCAGAACTGACAACAGTCAATTATACTCAATACATCGAAACCTCGACGGCTAAGACAGGAAAACGGAATCGCGGGTAACTTGATATATGTGGTAAAACAAGCGATCCGAACAAAATTGATACAAATGTTGTTACTGTGGTGGTAAAATATGACCTTCGAGCATGTAGCAATTTGGCGAACTAATAAAAACATGACATGGTAAGCGTCATTCAGAAAATCGAATTGATAGAAAGTATGCGAGCGGTTATCATCCTAGAAGAGATCTTAGCCCTTCTAATAAAACTTGACTATTCTTGCGACCGCCTTGGGAAACCCATAGTTTTTGTTATTAGAAATGTAGTTACTTAAAATCTCAATGTTAATTTTGAGTTTGTAGCTGTAGAGTCTGATAAGAATTTACCTAAACAAATATTGGTCGTTTACGCATCTATGTTTAGAAGTTTAATTTTTTATTAGGTGTTTCCATTGTTATATTTTCTCCAACCGTTATCATTATCAATGTATCATTTTCCTTGCATTTGAATTTCCCATCACAATATAACATCAGTTAGAGATGGACTATAAATAATCTGAAAAGAAATGAAATGTAAGACAGCTATTTTGTCCTAGTTTTCGACTTCACAGTGGTAACCAATGGAACAAAATGTCGATTAATAGTTGAAAAATCTTTATTTTTTTTTGAATGAAAAACCTTAATTGCTTAGAAATTCTGCCAGTTATTGACAATACATTTTATGGTTGCTTCTTTTCAAATTCTGTACTAAAAAGAAAACAAATTCCCTATGCATAGCAGGAGAGTTAAAATAATAATGTAGAAAACTGTTTTTTTTATAATACCATAAATTATTTAAAATGTCGAAATTTTTTAATGCATATAATAACACCATATAACATAATTCTATGTGTAAGACAAACAGGTAGATAGAATGAATGACAATAATTATCGATGTTGATCAGTGTAGTAAATGAAATACAAATCCACATACTGTTTTAGACAAGATATTTGGTTTTAACATTAATGATAACCACTAAGCTCTTACTCGTAAACAGTAAATCTTCCATATTATCCCAGGTTATAAATCATTCATTGGGATATTTTGGGAAAAAAAGTCTGAATTCTTGAAAGTTTTTTTTCTACCTATTAAGTTAAAATTGTGAAACATTCAAGATACACGTTGAACCATAACACATCGTCAGCTTAGTATTATTTTAAATATTAAAGGAGGTTCTAGTAAAATAATCAGTAATTTAAAAGTTTATTTATTACTTTGGTTTCCTTTCCGAATCTATGATGTCTGCATCACAGTCAAATCAGGAATCTTTTTGTTTCTAAAAAACATAACAATTATATCAAGTCACAAGTATACATTCCTGATAAGTCACAAACGAAAAAGAGACAAGTACTCAATGATACACCGAGTCAGTTAGAGAGTACACACATCTTCAGACCATACGAACCACTGGAAAGAGTAAGCAATGCTGTTGAAACCGAATATGGACACATTTATTTGTTGGCTTGACCTAGTTGGTAAATTTGTGATTAGTTTAGAAATAATTTGCACATTAAATCAACACTGACCTCAGATCTCTTAAACTTAATAGAACAGGGGACTAATAGTTGTCCTGACATTTGATCAGTTATCGGCAAGTAATATGATTTTAAAAAACGGTTAGAAATATCAAATAATTTTAGTGAATTTTTATTCGCTGAGCTGGATGGTTTGGTCGTGGAGCTTTCATCGTTCTTCTGGTTGATATTTTTTGGTGAACTTGATTGGGTAGCCGTTTTTTTGAAAGATGGTCCTAAGATATTTTTCATTCTTTGGCAGTAGCAACAACGCAGGAACTTAAATAATCAACTGCATATAAACTGTATTCAAGAGGGCAAGGACACACTGCAACACACTTGCAGCATGGAACTGTCATTCGCAACTAGATTATATCAATATTGGCTCCATTAATAACAACTAAAGACAATCACGAATTTCCAATGAACGAAACTTTTGCATGACGTGCTAACAAATACAAAATTAGTGGTTTTTACGGCAATCAAAATCCAGAAGTCTTTTCATCCCCGACAGTTAATCAGTCATAGATAACTTATGGCCTGGCACAAGTGTGTTGCCTTCCAAGTTACCACACATTGCAAAAAAAAATTGAGGCGATGAAAAGGAAGCTAAAATAATAACTGTGGTAAAGTACCAAACATAAAAGACATAATCCAGAAGATAAACATGATATTGAAGTAAACGTATGGAATAACACTAAGCTAGAAATTTAGAAAATGGAAAGAAAAACCCTGACGCAAACCAGTCTTGAAGCAACGTTTCTGACTTAGAAGAGCATAAGTAAATCCCAAATATACTCGCATCGCTGCTGAAGATCCCTAGAAAAACCCGAATTATTCCAAAATCCTCATCAAAAAGAACTACGTCATCTCAGCACTTAACATTGATGAGTTCACTCTTCAAAAAGTTAGAATAATATCTAGTCTCTAAAAGTATGTTTATGATCAAATTAGATAGAAATATGGGGAGCAGTGATTCTGACAAAAACACTATTTGACTATACCTTTAGGAACTTGTTTTAATATCTCAACTGTATTAACTTCTAATTATATTGCTGAAAATTTAATTCTTATTTATTCTATAAACGTTCTCTCAATATCTTGATTTTAATTCTACGCTTTTTTCTCTACTCATAAACATTTTAATAGATCATGATTTGAAAACAAACCAAACAACTCACATCAACATAGTAATATTAGATGGAACACCGATTACCACGACGCGCAATGCTGACTAGTATTGGGGATGGTTGGAAGAAAGTTAGGGGTGGCCAAACCAAAACGTGGCATCAGTGCTTGAAGTCACTAACTTCTAGCCTGATCCATGTTGGTAGATGCAGACTACCTGGTTGGGGCCCGCGTGACTATCGTAACCAATGGTTGGAGACTGTGGGTGACATGGCTCAGAATCGATCACAATGGCGTAGGTGTATACACTCTTTATCTTCCCTTAAACCTTGAGATTAAAATTGCTTCATAACGTTCTTCCTTCCTATACTATATCATTATATACAACCTATCTTTTATATATTACCACCACTAAATTAACTACTTCTATGAATTCGGTGTTTATCTTGTTGTGCTAACGAGGTATGGCAACTTGGACCGATGCATATATGTGCCTAGTCCTACGTTGTAGCTGGCTGGCTGACTGATTAGATGGAATTTCGGGGGGTTATTTTAAACAATCACCTAAGTGAATTTCATCACTAACCCATCATCTAATAACAATACAAAAATTCGCAGTTTGACCTAACTCCAAAGGTCATATGCGGAAAATTTATTAATTTAGTTGACAACAAAAAAATAGTAGTTAACTGAATGAACAAATGTTATGAAGAAATTTAAAAATTTCGTAAAGGATATTTATTGATTTAGAAACCACCTAGTAGGAATAAAAAAAATTTTCAACTTTTCATTTATTTCTAGTGTTGTTAAAAACAAATGACACGTCAATCAATTTTCTATCAAAATGTTATGTACAAATAAATGTATATTTAGTTCATATTAACTACAAAATGAAATAAATGTTCCCTAATTTAGAGTCTATCAGTACAAAAGTTGTAGTTTATACAAACAAACAAAAACTAGACAATGAGGAAAAATTACTTTCTTTTTAACAGAATAAAGATTTACAAAAATATCCTTAGTGTTTAAGTACACTTATACAAACAATAAGAGATGAATGAAAAACAATCTATCAATATTATTAACGATGAACAAATGCACCGGGTGAAGGTAAGTAACGAAGAGGACGACTTCGTGTTGGATACCTATGAGAAGAAAGAATTTTTTTAAAAAAATAGTTACAACACAGAAGAAAATACTATCCATGAAGTATTCTGAATTCAATTTGATAAATAGAATATAGGTCATACATACACATATAAACAAATAAAATTGACATAGTAAACTACCAACCTAAAATGTGGAACAAAAAAGAGATTTCTATCCATGTATGATCAATTTAAATAACAGATTTTCTTTTTTAAGATAATAAGTAATTCTAAACCACAAAACCTACCATAGATAAAAAGGACATTAATTGGAGTACAGTATATAAGATTGTTTATTAAAATATAAATAGAGTAGGCTTTTTACACCCGATACATGAAGTCATAAAAATAAGTTCACAACTTTAACCCTCAAACACGGAAACATAAAATGCTTTGGACAAAAGTATACATTCAACCTCATGGGTTGTTCTGTTGAACTCAGGCTTCTTACTGTCATTGGTTCGTAAGAAAGGGAATATTGTTTAGCAGTAACTAGATGTAGTCTCTGCCTTCAACTCAAAAAGTGAATTCTGACTACCAGATTCTAAGGTATGTCTATACGTAGTGAAGTTGAGAAATCGTTCAAGGAACATTAAAGTATAATTTTAAACTTAAGAGTTACCACAGAGAAACTGACTGGTTAGAAGGAGAATATTCTGTGAATCAACGAGCAACTCTACTCGCTATTTTTAGAGCCACTTGTAAATGTAACGAATATTTACCAAATCTTTTCAACAGGCTGATAACAATCCTTGAAATTAGCTCCATTTAACATATTTTGGGAACAACTTTATTTGGAAAGCTACTAACAACTGTTTTGCTTTAATATAGTATATATATTGTACAAATGAACGGTTAAATAAAATAAAATTAACTAATCTTGTTCCATAAACGTGTTAGATTGTACCTAACAGATTAAGATACAAGATCCGAAGTTTAAGTGTATAACTTTCAGCCAACAGGCTGAAAGGTTCGAAATCAAAACTACCTATGAAATTTTGAGTAACCAAACAGTACTATCAGTCCTAAGACAAAATGTTGGACTAACAACTTCATTATTTAATCACATTCAACATGAAATATTCAAATTAATCTTAGACTTGATCCATAAATATCTAGGCTCGAGGAGTGGTTAAACAATACGAAAATTCGAAACTTTATCCCCATATCACCCAGAAGATATGCAAAATACCAAACAGAACAGAAAAAATGTTTACTTACCTAACAGAACGAACAGATGAACTGTTTGTTGATTTCAACGAATTTTTCCATATCATTTGATCACGATATAATGCATCGATGCAAGCAGCACATCTAGCTAACTGACAAGATAATATATTTCGACTCCATTTACTTAATCCGACGCATGGACTACCACTATAAAACGATTTATCGGAATTCACCATATTATTAGAAGTAATATCATTAGTATTACCAACATGGTTTACAACAGTATGACTATCATTTTGATTCATAGATGAAGTGAAAAATTCTTGCCAATAACAATTGACTTCAGTTTCTAATTCCTAAAGTAAAGGGATTTTTTCGAAAATAAAAAGGTTAACTTAATTATTTTAACAGCTTGAAAGTATTAGCTGGTTTTCATAAAAGAAAATCATAGAATACATTTACGAGGTGAATTCGTTCGTTTTTAAATATGTGCAGATTACATGAAATCACTTATTAAAAGCACATAATCGGCAATAATTTCCTTGATTATGACTCTTATTTTCAGCTGTTCATTTTCTACGTGATAGGTCGCCCTATCTTAACTGAATACTTCATACAAAAATGAAAACTCATATATATGGATATATAGAAATTATGTAACAACAATTTTTCCATAACTTTTACACAAATCGATCTATACTACTTGGATATACATGACAAACATTTACTTAGATATATGATAACATTTTTTTAACGCATGTTATCGCAAAGAGGTAATTCATAAATGGTAATATTAACTTATTCATTGGGGTAGTGTGACTACTGGCAAATTTCATTTAACATCACACTGAAAATGCAAACTTTATGAAGAAAGTATGTAATTGTTATTGGTGATTAACTGGAACTTTGAGACTTTGTTAACAATCTTAAGTGAGTTTAAAAACGTTGTGAATTTCTGTTTAACTCATATGTAGTTAGTATGAAAGATTTGTGAACCAACATCAGTTCATTTATTTTATTTATTTATCTAAACACATAAATATTGGTACAAAAAGCACCAGATAAATATGCGCCGCACAAATCTCATTTGATTTGTGTGAGGGCTGTGATACTGCCCAGGCGCCCAGACTGAAGCAGGTGGTTTTCTTAGGGAACCACACCCGGAGCCTTTGACCTAAAGGTCTGATCCACAAGGCAGTGGAGCATCGTGAGGAGATGCAGTCCCATGGTAGCCGGTGACCAACAATAGGTTCATACGCCATTCGCTCCATCAGGATCCTGGAGCCCATGTGCACCATTGGTTTGGAATCAGGGTTTTCCAACTCCCCTAGGTGGACCCTCCATTTCCACCAACCCGGTTAAAGCGCCGGACATTCGCTTTTCGTCCTCTCACTTTCGTAAACAACACCCCCGCCACGAGAAGGCAGTGAGTAGGACTTCCCTGGCAGAGGCTATATATTCGCGTGGCCATATGAGAGCATTTCGAGAGGGAGAGCAGACTCTCCCCACTCTCGGCCGTACCAGGGCATTTGGGGGCACATCAGTTCATGATTTCAACTGTAAAAATACTACAATCTCTGCAAATCCCTCATACTAATAATAACATCAACAACGTCGGATGTCGGCTCAGTGGTCTAGAGATCGAGCGTTCGCACCCACGATCGAAGGTCCTAGGGCTGATTCTTGCGTGCTAGTCCGTGAATGAGCACTGCTAAGGAGTCTCACATAATTGTCCAGATATCTATTAATGTGATAAATATACAGTCTTAGATTTATTTCTGAGTGTTGTAAGCCACATAAATGATATTGATGTAGCAACATATAACATAACAAAGGATGTATCAAATACGTAGGTAATAATTATTTACCATCCCGGTGACTAAGTATATAGAAATACAAATTTTAGTGTTCTGTTGTTGGGTCGTTTTGTAAAACATATTTTATAAAAATGGACCTCAACTGAAATGATATTCAGTCAGATTTAACAATAACTAATAAATAATTAGAAATTACCTGTACATGAAGATCAGATAGGTCAGTGACAACATCCTCCGTATTATGTGTACCATTGGGACTGACAAAATTGATTAGGCCATCCATAATTAGTAATGGCGCTTTATGTGGATACTGAGGTGGGATACAGACCCATACAGTGACAAAACCTGAAAAATTAAGCCAAAAAAATACATGCGCTACGAATTAAGAATAAGTTTTACAAATAAATTGGAGAAAGTCATACAGAAAGATCAGTTAAGATGAAGCTCAATAACAACCATGTAATACTCAGCTACAAGACATACTTATGTGAGAAAAAAGCGATAATGTTTTGCTTAACCCTATCAAAGTTAGGTTTCAGCCGAGAAGACGAGCGTTTAATGTCTTACGTTATCTAGTTAGATGTTCAAAGTATAAGTCTATCCGTTCCAATCCAATCAGTGAACTACGATTGTCAGCAGACAGAGGACTGTGACCTACACACTAGTGCAGGATTTAAATTATATGATTAAAATTCCTTAGTAATGAAAATTTTGGAAAAATATCACACGGAAAATGTAAAGTAAAATCATGTTGACCTACAGTTTTCATCTCTTCCAAAGTGACACTGGAATATTGAGTCTTCAGAACGAATTACATTTAAAGCTATCATAACCTGAGCACGAGGAACAGACTATAAACAAAAAATAAAAACGAAGTCTTAAAAGACGATAAATGTGAATTGACACTAACAAGAATGACGAATAACAAGTTAACATTTACATGTTGGACAGTCAGTTTCATCGAAATAATTCACGATAGTAAGTGCTAGTATGTAGCTATTCAAAGTTCTTAATCACATGAAATGAGTTTAAAAGTATGACCAAATGTCCGTAAACCGTACTTTGAAAAGTTAGTTGCAGTTATTTAACAATAACGAAGGTTACTGTTAGGATACTACTAAACAAGATTACAGTACTCTGAATAAGAAATGAAAATGTCTTAATTTTTGTAATTGGAGTTAAATATATTATAATTGATACTACCAAAACCAACACACAATGCAATACTATACACTGAAACAAAACATTTTTTCACGCAAAGTACTTAATACTTGGTTAACAGACGACTATCAAACCGAATATACAACAGCTTCATAAAAACAAATCACCTGTAATGTTTGAAAATCAGAATTCTTCCACCGAATAATGTGAAGTTCAACATCAGAAGGGACCAACTGTTGTTGCTCCGGTGATAACATCAAGTTGCAACGTTCAATTTCTGAAAGCTAAGTTTGCAAACAGCAAAATCAGTAACAATGAAGGCTTGAAGAAATATGACGTAAAACATTTTTATCTGAGTGTAGTGAAAGTAATTACAAAAGTCTAGATTTATCAGTATTAGTTCCTATTTTAACTCGATTGTTAAGTTTACATTTAAAATTTACTCTCAATATATATGGATTCGAGCTCCTAGTTTAATACCTCGAAATACTTATGAAATCATCCTATTTTAATGAAAATTTACGAAAAGTATTATCCTGAATCTATTGTATTTAAAATAACTCCACCCTTCAAAAAATGATGTTACAAAGTTAATTTAACAAGCCCGATAATGTCGTATTGAGTTAAATACCTTAATTGGCACTCCAACGACTAAATTAAAGTGGTACCTCAAATATAATCTGACCGCATCTCAGTTAATCATACATAAATAGTTTTTAAGCACTGAGCTACAATGTTTTTGAATGTCCAAGTTATTTCTAACTGTTAACATATGATTTCTATGATAGACCGTTCAAAATCGAAAAATATTATCATGAATATACAATAGTTTGTAGTGATATCTTAACCACAGGCGAACTTGTGAATCATATATACTACAAACATTTAACAATTAATGAATTGAATAGTAAGTAGCTACTCGTTTTTCAAGAGTCCGACATTCATCAAAAGCGAGAAAATCGACATACATGAATAAATAGTGAATTATTGTAATGATGAAAAAATATATCTAGTGGCTGGGAAAGCTCTTTAATTTTAGTTATTCATTTAGCACTTTAAATTCTTAAGTCTTCCGACCAAAAGTCTGTCAAAAACCAGAAATCAGAATTGCCTAAACAATGTTCACTGTTCTCTAATTAGCTGGTGAACTTTTCAACATGTTAATTCCCGAAGGTTATGCATAAACTACATAGTAGTTATGTAATTATTTTTCGTACCCATTAAACGGTACAAGCTTCCATGCCTTAATTTCTTACTACATGCATTGATATAAATACGATCCAAGTGGTGTAATGGTGAAAGTACTGTAAACTGGGTGTGTATAACCCAGACATCCTCCTCCAATCCTCTACCTACTAAGACGGAAAATATCACTAATCAAGTAGTAAATAACAAAAATAAGAAATAAAAAGTGACAGTAACACTTGGCCAACTGAAAACTTGATAAAATTAGATAATAAACTAACAGCTGTGTTTATCTCCAGATAATGCCAATTGAAATAAATTTTCAAAGTACTTGAGGTCCCTACTCACCACTTCTGTATATTTTAATTACTAATGCTCATGATTCCCTCTTAGGTTTAGAAATACCTTTGGACAGATAGAAACTACGTTCTGACAGTTATAATAAACGTGAATTTTAGTCATTAACGAATAAATGACTTCGTAATAAGCATAGTTTGATATGATACATTTCCGTACTACTTACTGTTTGATAGTAGCTTACACTTCGTGAAGAAAAATATTTTTAGCAGACTAATAAATCCCTGACTCCGCCTGTAGCTTTTCTAGAGTTATTGCCGGTCCCAAGTCTGAGTGAAGGAGGAGGGTTAGGCATGGGGTCGGCAACCCCAGCCCGTGGGAAAAAAATCTTGCTAGAAAAACGCCAACCAGAAAAAAACAATTTAAACCATGTGAACTCTGCCCTCTCATTTGAAGGAAGATTTATGACGCCTCAGGATGAAAGCCGAGATTCTTCACAAGTCACGAGACCGATGCCCCTTCTAACAACCACAGCAACAACCAGTATAGGTGTATGGAGTGTTTGAACAATGAGGGAGATCGGCAGGTTTAATCAAGCAGCTAGGGAAATGAGGAGATACAACTTGACGGTGCTCGGAATAAGTGAAACCCATTGGATCCAAGCTAGACAGGAAAGGTTAGATTCGAGAAAGGTGTTGCTGTACTCTGGCCACATACAAGAAGATGCTTCGCACACTTAGGTATTTACTCTGATGCTGTTCAAAGTAGCACGGAAAGCATTATAGGATGGAAATCTCATGGACCCAAGATCATCAAAGCATCATTCAAAACAAAGAAGAAATCACAATCAATGTTATCTAGTGTTATGTACCCACCAACGATAGCACGACGATGATAAAGATCAGTTCTAATCGAGGCTACAATCAAACATAGCGAAGTGTCTAAGGAAGGATCTCACCATCCTGATGAGAGATATAAGCCCCAAAGTTGGAATGGACAACATCGGATATGGAGATATCATGCGACGACATGGACTAGGAGAAAGGAACAAGAATGGATACAGATTTGCAAATCTACGAGCATTCGATAAATTGGTTATAGACAGCACTATATTCTCAGGAATTGCATACATAAGGTTACATGGGTCTCACCAGGCCAAACCACAGAGAACCAGATAGATCACATTTGTATCAATATGAAATTCAGAAGGACAATGTAAGATGTGAAAACAAGGAGAGGAGCTAACATACCTTCTGATCACCACCTGATTGTGGCCAATATGAGACTGAAGCTAAAGAAACACTGGAAAACTGGACAAACAGTATTACAAAGGTTCAATACAGCCTTCCTTCGAGATACTAACAAACTCAACCAATTCAAGATAACTCTCAACAACAGGTTCCAAGCTCTACACGATCCACTGAAAGAACAAGAAACTACGATGGAGAATAACTGGAAAGCGATCAAAAAAGCATTAATTTTAACGTGTCAGGAAGTTCTGGGTTGCAAAAAGCATCACAACAAGGAATGGATCTTTGTTGAAACCCTGGACAGGATTCAAGAAACGAAGGACAAGAAACTAGCAATTAACAACAGTCGAACACGAGTAGAGAAAGTCAAGGTACAAGCACAGTACGCAGAAGCAAACAGGCAAGTGAAGGAGAGCGTTAAAGCCGACAAGCAGAAATACATGGGAGAACTAGCAACGACGGCGGAAAAAATTGCAACAGAAGGGAATATGAAACAACTATATGATACAACGAAGAAACTAGTAGGGAGATATAGTAAACCGGAGAGACCAGTCAACGACAAAGAAGGAAAGACAATTATGGAAATTCAAGTACAGAGGATGAGATGAGTAGTATACTTTGAGGAACTGCTGAATAGACCAGCTCCATTGAATCTACCGGAGATCGAATCAGTACACACTGACCTTCCTATAGATGTCACACCACCAACGATCAAGGAAGTCAAGATGGCCATCAGACAAATCAAGAGCGAGAAAGCCACGGGACCTGACAATATACCAGCTGAAGCACTGATGTCATACATAAACGCAACTGCAAACACGCTCCCGTTCTTTTCAGGATGATTCAGGAGGAAGAGCAAGTGCTACTGACAGACTGGGAAGAAGGGAACCGCATCAAGATATCAAAGGAAGAAGATCTGAGCAAATGTGAGAACTACAGAGGCATCACACTGTTGTCGGTTCCAGGAAAAGTTTTCAACAGAGTGTTGCTCAACAGAATGGAAGGCTTAGTAGACACCCGACTTCGAGATCAACAAGCTGGATTCTGTAAGGATCGGTCGTGCACAGACCAAATTACGACACTACGAGTCATCGTTGAACAATCAGTTGATCGGGACTCGTCATTATACATCAGCTTCATTGAATATGAGAAAGCATTCAACAGTAGGGATAGAAGAACCTTAAGGAAACTTCTTCGACACTGTGTAGTTCCTCAGAAGATTGTCAACATTATCCAGAACTCATACGATGGACTACAGTGCAAAGTCGTGCATGGAGGACAGCTGACAGATGCATTTCCAGTAAGGACTGGAGTCAGACAGGGCTGTCTACTTTCCCCCTTCCTCTTCTTCTGGTGATTGACTGCATTATGAAAACCGACACATCTAAGGGAAAGCACGGAATACAATGGACATCTCAAAATCAATTAGATAATTTAGACTTCGCAGATGACCTAATCCTTCTACCCCATACACACAAAAAAATACAGATGAAAACAATAGATGTTGCTGTAACCCTTGGATCAATAGACCTCAACATACACAAAGGAAAAAGCAAGATTCCCAAATACAACACAGAGAACGCCAAGTCAATCACACTTGATGGAGAAATTCTGGAAGATGTAGAAACATTCACGTAACTGGGAAGCATCACTGATGAACAAGGAGGATTTGATTCAGATGTGGAAGCGAGGATTGGCAAAGAAAGAACAGCATTTCTACGAGTGAGGAACATATGGAACTCAAAACAACTGTCAACTAACTTCAAAGTCACAATCTTCAATACGAACGTCAAGACAGTCCTACTGTACGGAGCTGAAACGTGGAGAACTAATACATCCATCGTCAAGAAGGTACAAGTATTCATAAACAGTTGTCTACGCAAAATACTCAACATTTACTGGTCGGTTACTATCAGCAAGAGCGTTTTATAGGAGAGGACAAACCAGCTTCCAGCTGAAGAGGAAATTAGGAAAAAACAGTGGAAGTGGATGGGACGGAAACCACTAAACTGCATCACGAGGCAAGAGCCAACTTGGAATCCTGAAGAAAATGGAGAAGAGGGAGGCTGGAGAACACACTGCGTCGGGAATTGGAAGCAGACATGAAAAGAATGAATAACAGCTGGAAAAGATTGTCCAGGACAGTATTGAATGGAGAGTGCTGCCTATGCTCTTCCACGAGGGGTAACATGCGTAAATAAGTAAGTAAATGATAAATCCCAAAAAATAAGTTGGGATCCGTAGGAGTTACTTAGTACAATATATATTTAGCAATTAATAAAAGAGAGTTAATTTTGCCAAAACCTTAACATGGTACTTGCTTTTTTAAATTCAAATCTAAAAATAACATACCTCTTTAGTGCGTTAATAAAAAGTTTGTTGTAGTATAAAGATAAGAACCCAAGTAGTTTTACATTATTTTTATTATTAATTCGTTGCTAAAGATAGCCTTGTACACAGGAGCTAACATTCGTCAACCAAAAGATTGAATAGAATTTATGAGCTTCAGTTCCAATTTATACTTATCTCCCAAAAGTATCACCAACACTGAATCAACGTAATGTTAACTTGATTGCATCATTCTGTTCAATTGACTTGTTTACACTAAATCATTGTTCCGTACTGTATCCCTACAGTTATTTACAAAACGAGTAATAAACTATTCCAAATGTGATACACAGAATTTTCTATGTTTAATAGTCATGAAGCAGCTCAATAAGATCGTTTCCCAGTGACAAAATAACCAGTTGATAACTTTGAAGAGACAAATATAAATCTACTGTTTGAATGGAGCAATTAAACAATTTTATAGGACTGAGAAACAATATGCCAGTACCAAATATTTAAATTAGCTCTACAATAAACCCATACTTTCAGATTCTATAAGTCGGAACAGATTAATGAAACTTTCAATTCTAGACGAAATCATGTAAAAACTACATAATAATTAAAAGAAACAAGATCGTAGACAAAAATTCTTCATATAGTTAAACTATTGAGAAAAAGGTGGTATCCATAAAATGAGGATAACAAAAAAAACACCAGGGATGCAATTAAGTGTGAAAATATTTAAAATTTTATAAATTCACTTCAATTAATTATTGTTATACAATCAGTCTTAGTGAGAACAATGAACTAAATAGACAACTTCCCTGTCCATATGACAATACTAAAGGAATCATTTGTTGGAATCAACTAGTGTGTGCAGTCGACCATGACGAAAGTTATTAATTATGTTTCGAAAAGAGTTCCAGATTACATATTTGACTTTCACCAATATTGTAATAAGGTTGAATCTTAGTCACTGATCAACATGAATATAGCATTATTAGTTATCACTAAGATCTAACTTACAGATAGTATATACAATTATTGAATTATATTTAAACCACTATCAAGACTAATATTATAGCCAAGCAGTTACTGAGACCCAATTCGAAGATCAGAACTTTCTAGCTTATAATGCTCAGATTTTTTCCACAACCCCAACAAAAATCAGTAACTCGTAATATAAATGAAATTGAGATGAATAAGAAGTGCTGTGTGGTAGATCCGCAAAAATGTACACTCACCTCTTCAATAAGATATAGTCTGTCAATAATTCGCGATTGGAGAGATTTTAACCAAGATTCAATTTCTCCAAAATGTTCTGACTCAGTAGATTTTGATGATTGTTCACATAATTTATTATCAGATAATCTATCTGGAAAGCAGTTAATGCCTGAGAGTTGTTGAGCCCACGAATATGGTCGTCCAATGGATTCGCATGCATTCCATGTAATCGATTTTTGTGAGTTAGGAAGAAATAAAACAGGTATATCTGAACTACAACCACCGAAACCAATTTGATCACAAGACCATTGTAAACTGGACAAAAGCTGTTCAGAATTAAGCAAGCTGCTATAAAAATACAGTATAAAAAAGTGGATTTCAGAAAAAAGAATGAAACTAAATCTAACTTCGCTTTAAATTAAACAAACAAGGTACACAAACAAATCGTAACACTCTAGGCATGGTTAAAAAAGATCAGTTAAACATTACAGTTCTTTCGAACTCATACCTGGACACTAATGTTTAAGGAGAGAACATTGTCAGAAGATTCCACCATTCTCAACTCAAATTTGAGTTTCATTTATGTAAGGAACAGAATGAGGGCTTTCTGGAAGTGGCAAATACAATTAATTTTGATATGGTATAGAGTTAACAGATGAAAGGCTCAGAAACATACACTCAATAATAAACCAAGTTATCTCGTCTCCAGAAAACAATTTTAACTGGTTTCCCACATGATCGTAAAATGTTACTTAAACTTCCGTTGTCGATTTGATTTATATCGATTTCCCATCAAGGGGTGATTTGGCCGAAAATTACAGTAGGTAAAAGATATAGTAATGTCTGTAGTATTACTTAAAGTGGAAAATGAAGAAATATTTGGGAAAAATTAGTCTAATTTTTCTGTTAGTGTGAAAAATATAAACTTAATTAAATGAACTTTTGGTAAGTTTTCCACTGTTTTGTCTACCCTTGCAAGTCTATCGACCCTTATATTTATTAAAATCTTTCTTGCGAACACAGAAGTTTCAACTAGGATTTGCCAGCCAACTCCTTAATTAACATTCATGAGATATTCAAGAGTACGGAGCACTATTTTTTACCATACAACCATGAAACATAGACAAAGTTGATTATGTGTCAACCGATGTCACTGATAATGGCGTAAACAATATTAACTGTGAGGTTTAGGTGGGTTCGTGAAAACTTATGCATCAAGACATCTTGGGGTTTGCGTTAAAAATGCTAAATCAGTGAATAATCGAACGCCCAATGGTGCTTAAGTAGGATAAATATGAAGGAAGTCTCAAAATAACGATATCGAAACATGGTAGTAGGCAATGAAGTCTTGACAAGATCTTAAACAAAATCTATAAAATACTCTAGTCCTGACGAAAATTAAACTCATTTACGTAAAAGTACCTAACCTTTATTATGCTCTCCCGTATATCTGTTTTAAAACTAACAGCATAAGGTGTGTAATTGTTTCCCTCTTGTTAACAGCTAGAAATTACAGTTATATTCAATGTCTCACAAAATAATCACTCATACAAAATATGACCTGTATACACAACAAACATGAATTAGAAAAGTTTACTATCCAATGATTACATGCCGTTAGCCACTCACTTTCCAGTTTTTGATCGGAGAAGTGAAGCAATTTTGTCTACTGAAAACTGTAATCTCACCGTTACCAGATGTAAATCTAACATCCAAGCAAATGATAATCTGATACTAAAACCACGTTCACTCAATGGTATATCTACAGAGAGAAGGAAATTAATTACTTTTATAGAATAATGTCAATATATTTGTGTGAAATAAGACTTAATTAGAATGAAATTGTAGATTTTTCTCTCTTTTCTAATTGAAGAGAAGAGCGCAGTGTTCATATAGACGTTTCTCACGTTTGAAATGTAAACTTGCGTTAACCATGTAATTTGACCCTATAGTAAAGAAGCACTGTTTTTCATAGTTCTTACGATTGATGCAACTTCTATAAGTTTATAATCAATCAAAAGGTGTATTTTGACAAATTAATCTTGTCAAAAATCTTCCAACCGAATCATAATAACAGGGTAGTTTGAACACTAATATTATCTTTCCCTACCAGGCGTACTGGAATGAGAAGGGAAAGGTAGGAGCATATAACTAAATAATAGGTCATATTGATTATTACTTGAAGAAACAAACACATTATTTTCTCAGTTAAAAGAAATCTCATTTATCTGTTTATTGCATAATTTTTTAGTGTACAACGATATCCTGAAATATGAGTTGAGTTTCATTTTAACTGTGAAGTAAATTATATCGAATTCATACAAATTGCCAATCACGATAATTCAAGTTATAATTCTTGTTTCTTGGAAAAACTATCTACGAGTATAATTTCATCAGCAACAAAAACAATAAAGAATATGAAACAAATCCCACCTGAATTTTTCGGGACAGAAACCGTTAACAAAACAGTTAATGGATGGAATTTAATAGTCTTTTCATTGGTAAACTCTTTATCTGTATCATCGATGCCTTCTGTTGCATAACGTTTCTTTTTCTAATAAAAAGCAGAATCAGAGTTTTTGTAAAAAGAACAATTACTTAACAAGTAGTAAGATTTACATTTTCAAATGATTTACGCTCATAACTATCATTAGTATAAAGAATTATCTTTACAAAAAAAGTAAGAAATTCAGAGTACAACACAAATGCTAATGACATTTTATTCAGTTCATTAAAGTTATATCGGTCTATTTCTGTATATCGATGAAAAGCCATCGAAATAATAGTTTCTATTAACTGTTAGTCAGTCAGAAACAACGTAGAACTTCGTACGCACGTAAGTACATCAGTTCAAGTTACCATACCACATTAGCACAGAGATACAATTGTTGATTCAAATTTCCTAGTGGTAGAGGTAGTAATGCATTATTATGGTTGTATAAACCCTTAACTAGTCTACTGTGATAGTGCACGTAAAATACAAACAAGAACACAATTTACCATAAACGAAATCATTCCTTACTTTAAACTCAAATTCTGAATAGCTTGATAACATACACATATTAATTTTATAGTCCTGATGTGTTTACTTCTCCTTTTAACTTTTATTCAGTATTTTATTTGTCTTCTCGGAACATATTGTATTCAAATCAGTCAGTTACCTCAACACTCATAAATATTAAGTTTATCTAGGTAACGAGAACCTCAAAACATGTAGCCACTTACATATATCAGGTTAACAGTCGGTGACTTCATGAACTAATCCTATAGTATTCCGTTTTAATTCGAATGTCGCATATAAAAAAAACTATAACTAACGCGTTTTTTATTCCCCTCTCCATCATCTACATCGGAATCATCAGCTTCCTGTGGTGAAGACTGGGATTCCGTTTGTTCTGTCGTTTGATTAACAGCTTTGGCCAATTCCGAATCACCTTCGATCGATACAGAAAATTCTGATTTTTTTCCTACAATAAGAAGAACAACTCAACAAAATAGTTTAATTAGAAATATATTATCTGCATTCACGTAGCTAATAACGGCACTATAAAAAATATAATTAAAAAAAACTCCAACTCATTTTAGGACGAAAACCAGAACCCATTATATTTTAGCCAAACACACCAAAGAAATGAAATTGTAGTCGAGGCATTTTAGAAATACTAAGCTGTCACTTTTCTTATTAGTTAACACATCAATCGGTTAAATTCACAACAAATAACTTGCTTCATCGATCATACAACAATGTTCAAATATATTTATTAAAACAACCTATAAATTACACATAAAACTACATTTCTCTTATTACAGAACTGAAAAAGCCTATCAAGAAAACAGAAAAAGTGGATGAGCGATGGTAATCTCAAAACAGCGAAAGTCAATAATAACTGTTTATATCCAATTCCATTTTTTGCCCAAAAATTTAGCTCAACAAGTGTTTAAATATTTTAGCTTTATTGATACACGCATGTATATTACATATATTAGCTTTGTGAAAAAACTGACTCTATAAAAGCTTAATATTCAGTGGGAACTTGTGGTGTCACAGTCATTACTGTCGGTCGCAACGAGAGCATAATTTATGGTGGAAAACATACAAAGTAAGAAGTACTCAATCGAATAGGACAATTAAAAAAAGGTGTATCAGAGCAAATGCATAAGGAGTCTAATGATCAAAAACGCGACTAATGGGGAATTAACTCTATATTATAATAACGCCTTCATGTTTAAACTTATAAATAATGCGTTCAAGTTTTAGTATTAGTATGCAGGTAAAAGGCCTTAAACAGAATGAGAACCACGTCTAAAATTTCATTAGCTACCGAATGACGAGCTGTCAGCCACTAGCAAAACCAAAATAAACCCATATTACATACGAAGAAGAACAGTGGACACTCACTGACAAATACAGATGAAGCTGACTTAACTAACAATGGTGGAAGTACACTACACTGACGGCCCTAAGTGAACCAATTAAAGTGAAAAGATATTACTTTCATGATTTCTCCGCGAAATTCAATGCACAGTGAGGGGTAACATGTATCTTATTACAAACTAAGTAAAAATTGCCAGTACTTGGTCCCTAAAATACCCGTAGTCAATGAACATAAAGTACTTTACATGCAATTATACAGTGAATGTACGGTAGCGAGAAATACCTGCTCAAAATCCAGATAGTTTATCGGAGTACTTAATGTGATTCAATTCACAGTCAAGGATGTTTGTGTAGCTAAACAGTATTTTCCCACTCGAACTCCCGGCTCTAAATCTCCAACCTAGCTTTTGTAAGTTTATAAACAAAAGTTTGGCAGAGTATGATTGGATTATACCTGAGTTCAGTCAGTGATGAAAACTCACCTTTATTCATAACCACAGCCCAACCACTAATACTTAAATTTCCTTCGTTTTTTACTAAAAATAATGTAACATATAAGGGCTTATTAATCATATAAAAGTTATTTAGCCAATTTAATTAATTGTTAATTCTTTTATGTCTAAACACTTTTTAGATTGGCTAATAAGTAGCCCAGAGTCATCAGTATAGTATATTTCTAAGACGGTAATTGATCAAGGAATGCAGGACACAACAACCAGGGTATGTAATACTCCCAGTTCCAACTTCGTCTTACCTACTACTGTCTAAACAATCAAATAGTATTACTAATCGTCATATTACATCTCAAAATCGAAAGCACGAACAAATGAATGGTTACTGAATTACATCTAAATGACTGAATACGCTACCCTCTTTTGGTTCCGGAATTAGTAAAATTCATCCAACTCAAATAAAAAAGTTTTCTAAACTACCTGACATAGATATGTATGACTTTAAGAGAGAATACAGAATATACAGTGGTGAAGGTAGGAGAAATGCCAAATTATACTGTTCATTCTCGCTTGTAAATGGTAAGTCCATTAGTTCCTGGACAATCAAAGTACTCTAAAAATAGTTGATAAACTTCAATGTGGTAAATAAACAACTTACTTCAGCAACATCCTTCAACTTTGGGCCAAAACTAGCCAAATAATTTCGTTTCTTTTTAATGGTTTGTGAAGTAGATTCAACAGCACTTTTCAGCTTATCACAAGAGTCAGACAAACTGGAATACACTAAACTATTTAATAAAAAGAAAATTACGCCTTTCGTTGTTCAAGCTCCCAATGAAGACGCTCCAAAGTCTCCTGATGTTCTGATAAGCTTCCAACCTATAGATTTGTAAAATATAAAGCAAAAAACTACTCTGCGCCCAGTTTTCTCATAGAACTCTTCTACTGGAATTAATTTTATATCTTCATGTCGAGACCTATTGTGGTAAATAAGCAAACACTAAAATACAACTCACCTAAATTCTAAACATGTTTGAATTTCATTTTCAAGGTGAGCGACTTCATATAAAAGATTCTGCAAACCTAAGTGCAACTGATCCACTTTATTCTTATTCTATTAGAATTAAAATATGAGGTAATCTTAGCACATCTTCAAGTTACCTCTGCAGTTATTTCTCGAGATTTTCGAATCCTAAACTGAGTTCTTCTGTTCAACTCCTTGATAGATATCATCAGTGAGGCAAACTGCGAAGCATTAATCTGAAAAAATTATCCAGGTAAGTGTATTCAGTATACCTTCTCCTGTGATTTTTTACGCTGCCATGTATTTTTTATGAACTCGCGTAAGGATTCACAACAATCTCGGAATTGTAAAAGATCGTGAGCACTTCCATCCAATTTCACAGAATTCTCTTCATGATAGAATGAATTTATTGACTTTGAATTCTGAATTAAGTGGCTGAAATACTGATAATTGAATGCATACTTCGTTATTAAGAGCTTCATCTTGCGATTTGCCTTTATTAGACATTATCCTACAATGCAGCATACAATGAATAATGAAAAGTTATAAGTGTTACGTAATGAGTCACTAATATTAAAAAATAAATTTAGAACCTATGAACAGAATGTAAAACATCTTGTTGTGGAAAATTATTCTTCAAGTCCATATCTAAGTAGTCGATTTTGAGTCACATTGTTTATAAGAACCAATGAAAGTCCCCGTGTTCTCAAATCAAAGTAAATGAAAACGGATTCAAACCTGAGACTTGCTTATTGGAAGCCGATCACTTTAACTACTAAGTCATCACAGTAAAATATAAAAAAACGTAATAAAACCTGATTAGACGATTCCATTAAATTCACGTTAACTAGAACGTATATCTAAATAAAATACAACATGTAGAAACAAAAGTAAAATATGACAATAGCACACATGATTTGCTCTTGAGTTTTCTTATACACTGAAATAAGATCAGTAGTTTCGGACCTGAAACAAATGAGTCCGGTATTTTTGGAAAATTTAACTAAAACGTTTCTTATGTGAAGTAAGTTCTACCGTATATTTTATGACTCATTATCATTAAGGAATACCACTGGACTTTGACTACATTTTCCTTTTAAGACGCACAAATAAAGTTCAAATTAGCAGAATAGAACAACTTAGTGGTGAAATAACATTTTGGAATGAGGCGGTCACCGTCCTCACCTTCGAAGGAGACCTACATACTTTGAGTAACAATTACCAAAGCACAAATCCCCTCCTTATTCCCCTAAAACTGCTGTACCCGTTATACTCAGCAAGTTATGCGAAAGCTTGTGAAAAAAATGACTCGTGACAAGCAAGCCCGTTTTCCACGTAGGTAGTATATGTATTGACTACGTTTCCATCCCCTGATAATTGCTAGAACACCATTGCGATTATTATAAGCCAATAACAGGCATTTCTTGACGTCAATTCTGTCTTAAACTCAGTAGAAAAAGTTGTAATCTGGGATTCAATGCCAAAAAATGTTTGAAGATTTTATCAAAACACTAAAGACTGCACACAAAAACAGAATAAAACCAACTCTCTGTTACCAAGATTGGGGATCAGTAGTTAGCATGCAATACTTAGTTTTTTTAGGTTTACCAGTATTTGTCATGGGTTCATAAAATATAGCCCACGATAAACTAACTAGTCCTACAAGCAAACACTTAGCTAATATCGAAGCAACGCTATTTACATAAAGAATGATCTCGTTTGAAAAATCTCTTAATTGAGATGGAGGACTGGATGTTAGCTTAAAATAACAATCCGTTTAGTTGAGAAGTCCTTGGTAGATTCACATTCTGAGTTGCAGATTACTCTGCCAAAGACCCAAAGTAAGACAATATTTAACCCTACCGCAGATGGGAAAAGTTTGGCATCATCAAACATTGTAGTGAGTCATTCGCTCGACTTCCACAACTTTGTTACAAGTAAAACTAACGGTAACTACTTCTATGAATTCGGTGTTCATCATGTGCTAATGAGGTGTGAAAACTTGGATTGATGCATATATATGCCTGGTCGTACGTCGTAGCTTACTGACTGACGAAGCTACCAGTAGTTAACAGGCAAGATCTGACATCACGGCCGAAAGCCATGAACACGACTTTCAAAGAAGTTAAACCCGTTCCTAGTTTATTTATTTGGAATCTAGAGGTGTCAAAAGACAATGACCCTGATAAAAGATATGCACACGACCTGGAGTTAGTGGAATCCGTCATCAGAAATTTACTGCCAGAAGAGGTTTCAGGGGTACATATCACCAAAGTAATGACTCAGTAAATAGGTGGAAGGAGAGACCCAACCAAGAAGAGTCTTGAAGTCGGTACTCGGAGATTTTGATGAAAGAGACGTAATATTGAATAACACACAAAACTTGTGATTCAAATATTCGTATCCAATCAGATTGGTCACTTGAAGATCGAATCAAGTGGAAGCATGCTCTAACGGAGCTAAATACTCGAAAGCCAAATGGCGAGAAGAATCTTATGATCAAGGGTTTTCGGGTGGTCAGGTCTTGGAAGCCAATGCTTTCGAGACCTGTATGGGTAGAACGTATGATTCCCAAAACACCTTAAATATGTCGGTCAGTCAGCTACAACGTTGGACCAGGTACATATATGCATCGGTCCAAGTTGCCATAACCTCGTTAGCACAAGGTGAACACCGAGTTCGTAGAAGTAGTTAATTTAATGTTGGTAATATATAAAAGATTGTATATAACGATATAGTACAGGAAGAAAGAAAGATATGAAGCAATTTTAATCTCATAGTTTAAGGGAAGACAGGGAGTGTATACGCTTACGCCAATGTGATCGATTCTGAGTTATGTCACACGAACGCCCGTAGTCTTCGAAATAAAACCTCCGAGCTAAGTTTGATGATGGATGAATTATGTTTCGACATAATTGTTGTCACAGAAACTTGGCTCATCGTAGATATAGACTGTTCTCCCACCATTGCAGGCTACATCTGTATTAGAAGTGATGTACTCAAAGCAAATTATTTGCTTTGAAACAAAAGCAAATAATTTTAGCCCCTGAATGCCCTGGTACGGCCGAGAGTGGAGAGACTTAGCTCTCCCTGTCGAAATGCTCTCACATGTCCATGCGTAATAGCCTCTGCCAGAGAAGTCCTACTCACTGCCTTCTCAGGCTGGCTTCAGACCTGGTCGTGGCTGTATCGACCACATATTCACCATTCGTCAAGTTTTAGAGCACAGACATACTTGTCGGCGTCCGACAATGATAGTTTTTCTTGACTTGAAAGCAGCATTTGACTTTGTAGACCGAGAGGTTCTGTGGCAGTGTCTGCCATTGAAAGGTGTACCTGAGAAGTACATAAACCTTGTGAAGGCTCTTTACTCGAACACTACCAGTCGAGTGAGAGCTTATGGCGAACTGTCATATGATTTTACAACCTCAATTGGTGTCCGTCAAGGGTGTCCACTATCCCCATTTTTGTTTAACTTCATTATAGACCTGTTGCTGGAAATAACACTCTCTGCGACTGAATTTTCAGGAATTGATCTTCTACCAGGAGGTTCATTTATCGACTTAGATTACGCAGATGATTTAGTCCTGTTTGGTGAAGACGCTGACAAAATGCAGAGTCTTCTGTTGGAACTGAGTAATAATGCCAGGATGTTTGGGATGCGTTTCTCCCCATTTAAATGTAAATTGTTACTCCAGGACTGGCCTGTGTCAACATCCGAACTAAGGATAGGGAGTGAAGTAGTCGAACGCGTGGACAACTTCATTTATCTTGGAAGTCTGATCAGCCCTAATGGGTTGGTGTCCGACGAAATCTCAGCACGGATTCAAAAAACTCGTTTGGCTTTTGCCAACTTACGTCACCTATGGCGAAGACGAGATATCCATCTATCAATTAAGGGACGAGTATACTGCGCAGCAGTTCGCTCTGTTCTACTTTACGGCTGTGAAACATGGCCATTAAGAGTAGAAGATACTCGTAGGTTACTAGTATTTGACCACAGATGCCTTAGAAATATTGCTCGTATCTGCTGGGATAACCGGGTAAGTAATAGTGAGGTTAGACGCAGGGTATTAGGGAATGATGGTAAATCAGTTGATAAGGTCATGAATCTTCATCAACTGAGATGGTTGGGCCACGTGTTACGTATGCCTGAACATCGATTACCACGACGCTCTATGATGACTAGTATTGGGGATGGTTGGAAGAGAGTTAGGGGCGGCCAAACCGAAACGTGGCATCAGTGCTTGAAGTCACTAACTTCTAGCCTGATCCATGTTGGTAGATGCAGACTACCTGGTTGGGGCCCGCGTGACTATCGTAACCAATGGTTGGAGACTGTGGGTGACATGGCTCAGAATCGATCACAATGGTGTAGGTGTATACACTCTTTATCTTCCCTTAAACCTTGAGATTAAAATTGCTTCATAACTTTCTTCCTTCCTATACTATATCCTTATATACAACCTTTCTTTATATACTACCACCACCACTAAATTAATTACTTCTATGAATCCGGTGTTCATCTTGTTGTGCTAACGAGGTATGGCAACTTGGACCGATGCATATATGTGCCTGGTCCTACGTTGTCGCTGACTGACTGACTGCCTTCTCGCACCAGGGGTGTTATTTACGAAATTGAGAGGACGAAAATCGAATGTTCAGCTCTTTAATCGGGTTGATGGACACGGAAAATCCACCCAGGGGAGTTGGAAAACTCTGATTCCAAACCAATGGTGCACATGGGCTCCAATATCCTGAGGGAACAAATGGCGTATGAATCAAACGTTGGTCACTGGCTACCATGGGACTGCATCTCCTCACGATGCTCCATTGCCTTGTGGATCAGACCTTTAGGCCACAGGCTCCGGGTGTGAACCCCTAAGAAAACTACCTGCTTTGGTCTAGGCAGCCGGGCAGTATCACAGCCCTCACACAAATTAAATGAGATTTGTGTGGCGCATATATACCTGGTGAGTGCCCCTTTGTACCAATATTAATATTTAAAATAAATAAACAACACTGAGATATCAGCCATAGAATCCGTACATGTGATTAAGGAAACTGTTCTTCCATTGATCACTAACCTCAAACATAGTAATATAACGGGCCCTGATGGGTTACATCCACGACTGCTGTCATCTCTTGCGGACATTATTTCAAGGCCGCTCGTGACGCCCTTCAACATGTCCCTTTCACCCTCTCAACTACCTACAGATTGGAAAGATGCTATAGTCAGTATTATATTGAAGGATAGTCAGACTGATCGTATCTAACTACCGGTCTGTCAGTCTAACCAGCATAGTCGTTAAGTTACTTGAAAAGATAATTCGGGTTAAGTTACTAAGTCACATAGATTCGTACAATCTGTTAACTTTCGAGCAGCATGGGTTTCGTAACAAGCATTCATGCTTGACTAACTTGCTTATTGCGAGAGGATTGGACAGCAGCCCTAGATAACGGTCTGTCGATGTGACATTCATAGACTTTAGAAAAGCGTTAGACAAGGTTTCACGCTTAAGTCTTATGCAGAAGCTCTCGCGCTTCGGAATAACAGTTGCTGTACAGGAATGGATAGGAAGCTTATGTGATCGCAGACAAAAAGTGATGGTCGATGGAACGCTATCCGAATGGAAGCCGGTCAAAATTGGTGTGTCCCAAAGTACCATATTGGGTCCCCTTTTTTATTTTATTTTATTTTATTTAATCACATATATATTGGTACAAAGGGCACCGGATACATATGCGCCACACAAAATAATGAGAATGGGAGAAGGAAGAAGATGCGTATATATGAAAGAAGGAAAAAAAAGAAAAGGAGAAGAGTAGTGATGGGGGGAACTGAATGTACAACTAGAAGAGCTCTCTCAGTTAGGATAGTTATAGCCACTCTTTATGAAGAAAGTAGAAGAAGGTTACAGCAGGACCGCCATTGGCTTCTATTCTGAGCCATATCTGATAACGTCTCTAGCCACTGTGTTGCACCATCTCTCTGACCCCAGCCAGGGAGTCGTGAAGGACCAACAGAAGCTAGCCCTTTGCAGCTTTCTTTCATGCCACGACACCATGTCATACACTGACCTCCTCTCCGCTTTTTCCAACCAGAACCAGCGTCGGCAAATAATGCACGACGTGGAAGCCTCTGGGACGACATTCGTAGAACATGTCCAAGCCACCGAAGTCGGTGTTTCAAGATGGTGACACCAATTGAATTATTGTCTCGGCGCCCGAACACACGATGCCGGACCTCTGCATTACTAACATGGTGTTGCCACTGAATGTCAGCAATCCTTCGGAGACAACGATGATTGAACACAGAGAGACGTCTAATATCCTCAACTCGGAGAGGCCAGGTTTCACAAGCATAGAGCAAAACTGCTCTCACCGACGCGTTGTAGATCCGACCTTTTACAGCCAGACTAACATCACGAAGGCGCCAAAGATGGCCCAGATTGGCATAAGCCGCTCTGGCTTTCATTATACGTGCATCAATCTCATCACTCACGCCACCACCAGCACTTATATAGCTACCTAGATACACGAACTTCTCAACTACTTCAATCTGCTCACCATCTAGGGTGAGTACAGGATGAGAATCCTGCCAGTCTTGTGGGAGTACCTTACACTTGGAAGGTGCAAAGCACATGCCGTACCTGCGGACACTGATTGGCAACTGATTAAGTGCGGATTGCATGCCTTGGGCATTATCGCACAGTAAGACAATATCATCCGCATACTCAAGGTCGAGAAGTCGTTCTCCAGGCAGCAGATCCACACCGCCATTACTTACATCCATCAGAGCTGTTTCCAGGATGTCGTCGATGGCAAAGTTGAAGAGGAATGGTGAGATCGGGCAACCCTGTCTAACCCCACTGCTCGAATGGAACAAGGGATAGAGGTGGTTGTATGCCCTCACTCTGCCTGAGGTGTTCGTATACAGGGCCTTTAAGATGTTAATGAACTTCTCAGGCACACCCTTCTTCAATAGACAATCCCAGAGAACAGTCCTGTCCAACAAATCGAAGGCAGCCCTGATATCAAGAAACACTACGATTGTTGGCCTGCAATAAGTATGACGGTGTTCTAACATTTGGCAGAGGGTGAAGATGTGATCAATGCATCCTCGACCAGAACGAAAACCAGCCTGCTCCTCGCGAGTCAATCGTTCTCGGGTTTTAAACAACCTACGAAGAATGATAGAAGCCAATAGTTTGGACGCAGTCGGAAGTAGACTTATCCCCCGATAGTTATTACAGGAACAACGTGAACCCTTTTTAAAGATAGGGACGACTATCGACTCATTCCATGATGTTGGAACACTTTCTTCCTCCCAAACCTTTGCAAACAACGCAGTCAGTTCCTTAGCCAGAAAGTCACCACCATCTTTAAAAAGAGCTGGAGGTAAGTCATCTGGGCCCGGTGATTTGTAGCGTTTCAAGAGTTGGAGTTCCTTGTGGACTTCCGCCTCGTTCGGTGGATCAGTCGTCACCGGCCATGGGGGGCAGGACAGACTGGTTGATGTTGCCGGAGCAGCAGGCCAGTTGAACTGCCCTTCGAAAAATTCCGCCCATCGTCCAAGACGTCGAGAGATGTTAGTGATTGGCATCCCATCATCCTCGTAGATTGTTTCACTCACACCAGACTTCTTGCTGCCAGTGGCTCGGATGAGTTGGAAGAGCTTCCGGCAGTTACCAGATGCAGCTGCTGCTTCCATCTCATTAGCACGCTCCGACCACCAGGCTTCTCGGTCCTTACGCAAGCTTTGCCCAATTTCATTACGTAACAGCCTTCGTTTGTGGTCATACTCACGGTCACCCGGAGTAGACTGACGGGCTTCCATCAGTTGTAAGGAGCCAGAAGAAACCCAGTGCTTGTAAGCGGGACGTTTCGCGAAGCCGCAAGCGGCTTTACTCGCCATTTTCATGGCGTCGTGAAGATGTAACCAATGCTCATCTATACTTTTCGGTGGGATGGTAGCTAGCCTAGAAGCTAGCTCCGCTCGATACTTACTTGCAACAGAAGTTGCAGCCAGTTTACTAACATTGATCCGTTGGTGGTGGTCAATCCTTCGGCCACTGAAAAGTAAGGTGAGATTGGCGCAGACCAGGGCATGATCAGACTCCAGATAAGTACTCCAAAAGGAGCGGCAGTCTTGTACACAACCACGCCAGCGGTAGCTGATCGCGATGTGATCAATCTGAGTCCAGGCTTGGGATGCAGAAGGAGGACGCCAGGTAGCACACCGGCGATGACTGTGCCGGAAGTTAGTGCTGGCCAGAAACAGGTTGTGGTCTGTGCACAGTTGCAGCAAACGGTCCCCGTTATCTGTCCTGCGACCAACAAGTCCCCATCGGCCACCTAAACGACTCTCTTCTGTGCCTAGACGCCCGACCTGTGCATTCAAGTCTCCGGCTAGTACTACAATATCTGTCGAACGCGCTTTCTGGAGAAGAACTGTTAACTGATGGTAAAACTCATCCTTGATTGCATCCGGGCTGCAATCTGTCGGGGCATAGGCGGAAATGACGAAAAGACACCGATTCTCACGCCGATTTCTTCTCACTTTGATGGAACTTTCTAATCTAACAGCACATAACCAACTGTTAATGGGGATCCAATCGATTAGTACTGCCTCAGCTCTAGCGCTTAGTGCGATACCGACGCCAGCAAGACCAGACGAAGATGCCACAGGGTCCCCGGATAAGCGCACGTGAAACAAGCTTTTCGAGGCGACAGATGGAGAACGAATTTGTAGTACTTCACTAGAGTCTTGAATACGGGTCTCGGATAGACAACAAACGTCAACATTAAGACCTTCCAAAGACATAGCCAGCCCTATCTGTTGTCTGATCTGCATTAGTGTGCGAACGTTGAAGGAAGCCAGCTTGAACGGCGTACGTGGTTTCAGAAAGACTGCTTCAGTATTCATAATCGGTGGAAGCGTTCACTTTCAACCAGACAGTGACTGGAGATCGTTTAGATAGGACAGATTTTCCACCAAGAGCGAGCTGCTGCATAAGTTGAAAAGTAAGGTTACACAAATTGGGGATAAAAGGGGGTGAAAAAGCGACGTAGTAAATAATAATAATAATAATAATGGTAATAATAATAGTGTAAATTGTCTTGCTTCTAATATGAGCGAGAATAGTATCGTCAATAGAATTCATCATTTCATTTATTTGTGTGTGGGCTATGATACTGCCCGGGTGCCCAAACAGAAGCAGGTAGTTTTCTTAGGGGGCCACACCCCGAGCCTTTGACCTAAAGGTCTGATCCACAAGGCAGTGGAGCATCGTGAGGAGATGCAGTCCCATGGTAGCCGGTGATCAATGATTGATTCGTACGCCATTTGTTCCCTCAGGATACTGGAGCCCATGTGCACCATTGGTTTGGAATCAGGGTTTTCCAACTCCCCTAGGTGGACTCACCTTGTCCACCAACCCGGTTAAAGCGCCGGACATTCGCTTTTCGTCCTCTCACTTTCGTAAACAACACCCCCTCCACGAGAAGGCAGTGAGTAGGACTTCCCTGGCAGAGGCTATATATTCGCTGGCCATGTGAGAGCATTTCGAGAGGGAGAGTGGACTCTCCCCACTCTCGGCCGTACCAGGGCATTTGGGGGTTGCCGCTATTGCTTAAGTCGTCTACATTGTTGTTCGCGGATGTCAAAATCTAGAGAACAATAAGAAGTGAGTTTAATCATTTTGATCTCCAAGCTGGCTTAGACGAATTAGTTAGACGGGATTGACGTTGGTGCTTAGAAGTTAATTCTAGGAAGAGTGTACTCATGAATATCGGACACAGACAAGCAGCTAGCCAATGTCTGATCAGGGATACTAACTCACTTGAGCGTAATCAGTGTGTAGGAACAAAATTAGTGAAGGGTCTTTCTAAACTCCCTTACAATGAGCGCTTAACACGCCTAAACCTTTTCCCCTAATTGCATCGTAGGACGCGAGGTGACCTTATATTGCCATTTCGTATCTTTAATAACGATTCAAGTGTTAATGTCTGATCGTTTTACTCCCTTTAGCTCTAATAATCTCCGGGGTCATAGCGAGAAGGTTCACAAACCGCGATCTGATAAACCTAAAGTGGGGTTCCAGTTTTATCAACGACTGGTCAATGACGGAACGCCTTACCCGAACAAGTGGTATCAGCCCCATCAGTGGACATTTTCAAGGAGAAACTGGACCTTCAATGAAAGGCAAACTGTTAAGATTAACACAGGTCCACCAACCTACTACGTTCAATCTTCATTAATTTAGTCTTAAATAGATTAATACGCTAAGTTATGTTTTCCCAATTCACTACACGATTGCCAGAAACACATTTCATTCTCAATACTTTGATGACCATGATAATGTTATTGTAGTAATTTTGTAAACAGGAGGTTACAAACTGTTTACCTCTAAATTCACTGGAATTCTAGATATTCGGTGTAGGATTAACACAGGTCCACCAACCTGCTATCCTTATCACTGAAGACTATGAGGTAGCTTATTTATTTATTTATTTAAACAAATAAACATTGGTACAAGGAGGCACCAAATAAATATGAGCCACATAAATCATCCGATTCTGTGAGGGCTGGTCAGTCAGTCAGTCAGCTACAACGTAGGACCAGGCACATATATGCATCGGTCCAAGTTGCCATACCTCGTTAGCACAACAAGATGAACACCGGATTCATAGAAGTAATTAATTTAGTGGTGGTGGTAGTATATAAAGAAAGGTTGTGTATAAGGATATAGTATAGGAAGGAAGAAAGTTATGAAGCAATTTTAATCTCAAGGTTTAAGGGAAGATAAAGAGTGTATACACCTACACCATTGTGATCGATTCTGAGCCATGTCACCCACAGTCTCCAACCATTGGTTACGATAGTCACGCGGGCCCCAACCAGGTAGTCTGCATCTACCAACATGGATCAGGCTAGAAGTTAGTGACTTCAAGCACTGATGCCACGTTTCGGTTTGGCCGCCCCTAACTCTCTTCCAACCATCCCCAATACTAGTCATCATAGAGCGTCGTGGTAATCGATGTTCAGGCATACGTAACACGTGGCCCAACCATCTCAGTTGATGAAGATTCATGACCTTATCAACTGATTTACCATCATTCCCTAATACCCTGCGTCTAACCTCACTATTACTTACCCGGTTATCCCAGCAGATACGAGCAATATTTCTAAGGCATCTGTGGTCAAATACTAGTAACCTACGAGTATCTTCTACTCTTAATGGCCATGTTTCACAGCCGTAAAGTAGAACAGAGCGAACTGCTGCGCAGTATACTCGTCCCTTAATTGATAGATGGATATCTCGTCTTCGCCATAGGTGACGTAAGTTGGCAAAAGCCAAACGAGTTTTTTGAATCCGTGCTGAGATTTCGTCGGACACCAACCCATTAGGGCTGATCAGACTTCCAAGATAAATGAAGTTGTCCACGCGTTCGACTACTTCACTCCCTATCCTTAGTTCGGATGTTGACACAGGCCAGTCCTGGAGTAACAATTTACATTTAAATGGGGAGAAACGCATCCCAAACATCCTGGCATTATTACTCAGTTCCAACAGAAGACTCTGCATTTTGTCAGCGTCTTCACCAAACAGGACTAAATCATCTGCGTAATCTAAGTCGATAAATGAACCTCCTGGTAGAAGATCAATTCCTGAAAATTCAGTCGCAGAGAGTGTTATTTCCAGCAACAGGTCTATAATGAAGTTAAACAAAAATGGGGATAGTGGACACCCTTGACGGACACCAATTGAGGTTGTAAAATCATATGACAGTTCGCCATAAGCTCTCACTCGACTGGTAGTGTTCGAGTAAAGAGCCTTCACAAGGTTTATGTACTTCTCAGGTACACCTTTCAATGGCAGACACTGCCACAGAACCTCTCGGTCTACAAAGTCAAATGCTGCTTTCAAGTCAAGAAAAACTATCATTGTCGGACGCCGACAAGTATGTCTGTGCTCTAAAACTTGACGAATGGTGAATATGTGGTCGATACAGCCACGACCAGGTCTGAAGCCAGCCTGATTTTCTCGTGTTTGCAGTTCACGAGTCTTAGTTAGGCGCCTGATAATTATTGAGGCTAGTATTTTAGATGCTATGTTAGTCAGACTAATCCCTCTATGGTCATCGCAGGATGATTTTGACCTCTTTTTATATATTGGGACAATCAGTGATTGTGACCAGTCAGATGGGATTACGTCCGTCTCCCATATTTTAGCCAGAATATTAGTCAACCTAATCGCTAAAATTGGACCACCATATTTAAAGACCTCTGGAGCCAATCCATCAGGACCAGCTGCTCTTCCTCGTTTCAGATTAGTTATAGCCTTTTGAACTTCAAGTAGGGTCGGGGGACCTACTTCAATGTTCCATTCAGGTTTTCTGGGGATAGTGGGTAGTTGTGCAGTAGCTGAAGGCTAGTTAAACTGCTCCTTAAAGTGTTCCGCCCATCGTTCTAAACGTTTGGGTTGAGAGCAGATAAGGGTTCCGTCTTTTTCCGAGATTGTCTCACTTACACTTGACTTCTTAGTTCCGGTTTCCTTTATTAGGCTGAATAGTTGCCTGGTGTTGCCTACAGCCGCTGCCTTTTCCATCTCTTTTGCTTTCGTTGCCCACCACTGCTCACGATCGTTCCTTAGGCTTTTAGTTAACCTAGATCTTATTTGTTTACGCTCTTCGTCGTGTTCAGAGCCTGATGGGATGAGTTTACGCGAATCCATCAGTGAAATAGACTTAGAAGAAATCCACTGGTTTTTTGGAGCCTTATGGTTTAAATAACTAATAGATGTTACTGCTGTTTCCACAGCTGTTCGTGTGTCTTTCCAAGCAGCATCTGAGTCAGTCTCGTTTACAGAACTGCCTAGATGTGAACTCAGTTGTTTCTGGAATTCGCATTTGGCTTTCTCGTCCTCCAGTTCAATCCTAATGGGTCTTCTTAGTGTACTTTTCCTGCGTCCATCGAGGTGCAGACAAATGCATGCTCGTATTAAAGCGTGATCAGAGTCTAAACAAGTATTCCAATACGAGCGACAATCTTCTATTGAGCCTCTCCAACGATGACTGATGACAATATGGTCTATTTGAGTCCATCGTTGGTTTGGTGCAGGTGGTCGCCATGTTAGACGATGTCTCTCCTTATGCTTAAAATTAGTGCTTGCTGAGGGCTGGAATACTGTCCGGGTGCCCAGACCGAAGAAAGTGGTTTTCTTTGGGAGCCTTTGCAGTCCCATAGTTGCCAGTGACCAACGATCGGTTCATACGCTGTTTGGTTCTTCAGGATACTGGAGCCCATGTGCGCTATTGGTTTGAAATCAGGGTTTTCCAACTCCCCTAGGTGGACTGTCCGTGTCCACCAACCCTGTTAAATAGCCGGACATTCGCTTTTCGTCCTCTCGATTTCGTAAAAGACACCCCGCCACAAGTAGGACTTCCCTGGAAGTGGTTGTATTGTGTTGCATCAGCAACACCCGGTTGAGAAACAAGCTTAGTTCCCAACAAAAAAATTGACGAAATGTAGTCCGAAGAGCAAGATAATCTACATGACTGACGCATTTCAAGATAAGTCATGAAGAAACTAATGGCCTATTAGTCCAACGACTAAATAAGACGAAGTGATTTATATTGAAACTAGAAAGTGATGAACTTCCACCAGTACTTGTCAATGCAGCTATTACATGTCTTCCATCTACGGGACATGAATCATAAGACAAGCACAAATTCAGTCTGTTCGTGTCGAAGTACGCACAAAATAGGCTGCACCCATTTTTTAAAAAATTGTGAAGCTATTGGGAAACACAACGTACCCGAAGCAGACTAAGTTTATTATGAGAAGCTTACTCTGTGACGCCGTAACGCTGCACACAAACTTGACGCTTCGAAACTCAAACGTTCAAACACTGCTGAACAGAAATATGAAACTGTTTATTCCTTAAACTCTGCATCTTAACAAAATAGACGTACTTCCGGCCACAGAAATGCATGTTTCTCATTGCGTTCCGTCTGAATATCAATGTCAGAATCATTAGCTAACAGTAAGAGAAGTGATCATGGAATTACACCTAAAGTGATAGGAAAATGAAGACAAGAATAATATAGCTCGAAGTTTCAGAACATTTTGATGAAGATAATCATATTTGTTTCATCAATAAGCTCTAGCTGAGCGGTATCGAGTCACCAATTATAGACCGTTTAAATGACATTACAATAACCGACATTTATCATCACTTTCAGTCTTAGTTCGGAAAGAACAAGAGCTAGGTGGTGTGTGATAGCCCAGAAAGTAGGGGCCTGTTAGCTGGTTTAACTTCCTCTTGAATGATATGACAGATAGAGCTTTGATCACTTGTTGAGGTAACGAGTTCCAATTGCCAATTATTCGATGGGGAAGTCGATAATCATCTGACAAATAATTTGTTCTGGGCTTGTGAACTATTTTAAGGTGTCCTTGTAAATTATGTTTTAAAAGAAAAGAATAACAGAGGCAAGTGGGATGCAAATTTATCATTAGGCAATTTAAAAACTGTGGTCAAGTCATATCTGATACTTCTATAAAACATGTGGTATATGTATAGTTTATCCTATCTATTGTCACCCGTCCGTCTACTGACACCCTCCTAGCATACCTATATAAGCCCTGCCCTGTAGGTGGGCTTATTCTTTATGCGTAATGAAGTCCTGGAGTTCGCTGGTGGCAATGATTTAAGCTACTTCTATATAGGGCGCTTGATATATACTTGAGGACTCTGAACGCTGTTATTTGCTAATAATGCTCTTTTTCCTGCCAAATATTCATGGGTCCCTGGATGGGAGCATCAGTCTTCCCCAGCTTCTAGGTACGAAAACATGATACTTGAGCTGAAGCTCGTGTTTCGTTTTCAGCCACCCGAACCGTTCGATCCTTCGTAGTACTTCAGAAACGGAAATAAACATCGAGTCTTTCCAGAAGAGTGAGGCGATGAAATCACTTCCAGGAAAGCATTATACAGACGACTTAATCTTTCTGAGAAGACGTTTGTCTGAATTTTTATTCCTATCTCTTACATCCGTTTTGAATAGATATCATTTTAAGTGAAATTAAGAAATGAAGTATATCAGCAACCCGTTCATTTGTAAAGAATGATAAGCAATGAGTAGCGGTAAATAAATCCCCAAAATGAATAGCTCTTTAAGTCTTCAACATTTGATATCGACCACACTAGTTTTAATGGATTTACCTAGCTGAAGGTTCTCAGTCATGCAACCGCACCAGATCACTAGTGGGAACTCCGTGCTCAACTTCTCCTACGATCACTAGCCAGTTTAGATCAGTCACTCCTTTAAATATTGGTAACCTATCAAATATAAATTTGAACCTTTTCAGTTCTGACTTTTGATTTCACTGGGTGGGCGCGATTCAGTTATAGGTGTTGCTGGTTAAAGTGTTGTCAACTTACAAATACCTGTGACATCTTCAAATGTAATGCACATTTATCACTTCCCCTTATACGTTGTAAATTGAGAGCTTACGCTGACGCTGACTCTTACTTCTAGGTGGATGACTAGATTATGAAGACCCACACATCTGAGGGGAAGCACGGAATACAATGGACAGATCGATATCAACCAGACGATTTGGACTTCGCAAATAACCCGGACCTTCTATGCCATACAACTCTGCCTGTAGCTCCTCCGGGGGCTACTGCCGGTCCCAAGCCCGGGTAAAGGAGGAGGGTTGGGCATGGGGTTAGCGACCCCATCCCGTAGAAAATCAACTCGCTAAAAAAGGCTAACCAGAAAAAATTATTCAAACCATTTAAACTCTGTTCTGGGAGTAGAAGGAATTAATATGACGTCTCATGATGAAATCCGAGTTCCTTCGAAAGTCATGAGGCCGATGCACCTTTTGACAACCAGAGCGACAGTTTTTATAGGTACATGGAATGTCTGGACAATGTGGGAGACCGGAAGAGTCTTCCAAATTGCTGCAGAAATGAGAAAATACAACCTGGAGGTGCTTGGAATTAGTGAAACACATTGGACGCAGGTTGAACAACAACGACTGTCTTCAGGAGAACTTCTGTTATACTCCGGTCACGAAGAAGAAAATGCCCCACATACACAAGGAGTTGCATTGATGCTGTCCAGAAAAGCACAAAATGCACTTATTGGATGGGAATCTCATGGACTAAGGATCATCCAAGCCTCCTTCAAAACAAAGAGAGAGGGCATTACAATGAACGTCATCCAATGTTGTGCGCCTACCAACGACTACGGTGAAGACGCTAAAGATCAATTCTACGATAAGCTGCAGTCGATCTTCGAGAAATGCCCAACCAAGGACCTGACCATTCTGATGGGAGATCTCAATGCTAAGGTTGTAATAGACAACATTGGATACGAGGACGTCATGGGACGACATGGACTGGGAGAAAGGAACGAAAATGGTGAGAGATTTGCAAATCTATGTGCATTCAATAAACTGGTCATAGGTGGCACCATATTCCCACACAAGCGCATACACAAAGTTACATGGGCCTCGCTGGACCACACCACAGAGAACCAGGTAGATCACATCCGTATCAACGAAAAATTCCGAAGGTCAATGGAAGATGTGAGAACCAGGAGAGGAGCTGACATATCTTCAGATTACCACCTGGTTGTAGCCAAGATGAGACTGAAGCTAAAAAAACACTGGACAACAAAACGAACAGCACTACAAAGGTTCAATACAGCCTTCCTTCGAGATACTGACAAGCTCCATGAATTCAAGATAACTCAACAACAGGTTCCAAGCTCTACACGATCCACTGAAAGAACAAGAAACTACGATGGAGAATAACTGGAAAGCGATCAAAAAAGCATTAATTTTAACGTGTCAGGAAGTTCTGGGTTGCAAAAAGCATCACAACAAGGAATGGATCTTTGTTGAAACCCTGGACAGGATTCAAGAAACGAAGGACAAGAAACTAGCAATTAACAACAGTCGAACACGAGTAGAGAAAGTCAAGGTACAAGCACAGTACGCAGAAGCAAACAGGCAAGTGAAGGAGAGCGTTAAAGCCGACAAGCAGAAATACATGGGAGAACTAGCAACGACGGCGGAAAAAATTGCAACAGAAGGGAATATGAAACAACTATATGATACAACGAAGAAACTAGTAGGGAGATATAGTAAACCGGAGAGACCAGTCAACGACAAAGAAGGAAAGACAATTATGGAAATTCAAGTACAGAGGATGAGATGAGTAGTATACTTTGAGGAACTGCTGAATAGACCAGCTCCATTGAATCTACCGGAGATCGAATCAGTACACACTGACCTTCCTATAGATGTCACACCACCAACGATCAAGGAAGTCAAGATGGCCATCAGACAAATCAAGAGCGAGAAAGCCACGGGACCTGACAATATACCAGCTGAAGCACTGATGTCATACATAAACGCAACTGCAAACACGCTCCCGTTCTTTTCAGGATGATTCAGGAGGAAGAGCAAGTGCTACTGACAGACTGGGAAGAAGGGAACCGCATCAAGATATCAAAGGAAGAAGATCTGAGCAAATGTGAGAACTACAGAGGCATCACACTGTTGTCGGTTCCAGGAAAAGTTTTCAACAGAGTGTTGCTCAACAGAATGGAAGGCTTAGTAGACACCCGACTTCGAGATCAACAAGCTGGATTCTGTAAGGATCGGTCGTGCACAGACCAAATTGCGACACTACGGGTCATCGTTGAACAATCAGTTGATCGGGACTCGTCATTATACATCAGCTTCATTGAATATGAGAAAGCATTCAACAGTAGGGATAGAAGAACCTTAAGGAAACTTCTTCGACACTGTGTAGTTCCTCAGAAGATTGTCAACATTATCCAGAACTCATACGATGGACTACAGTGCAAAGTCGTGCATGGAGGACAGCTGACAGATGCATTTCCAGTAAGGACTAGAGTCAGACAGGGCTGTCTACTCTCCCCATTCCTCTTCCTTTTAGTGATTGACTGGGTTATAAAGAATTCGACATCTGACGGGAAATACGGAATACAGTGGACAGCTCAGAATCAATTAGATGATTTGGACTTCGCAGATGACCTAGCCCTCCCCTCTCATACACACGAACAAATGCAGATGAAGACAGCAAATGTAGCAGCAGCCTCCGCATCGATAGGCCTCCACATTCACAAAGGAAAAAGCAAGATTCTCAAATGCAACACAGAGAACACCAACCCAATCACACTTGATGGCGAAACTCTGGAAGTGGTGGAAAAATTCACGTACCTGAGAAGCATCGTTGATAAACAAGGAGGATCGGATGCAGATGTAAAGGCGAGGACTGGCAAAGCAAGGGCAGCATTTCTACAATTGAAGAACATTTGGAACTCAAAACAACTGTCAACAAATTTCAAAGTGAGAATTTTGAATACGAACGTCAAGACAGTCCTACTGTACGGAGCTGAAACGTGGAGAACTAATACATCCATCGTCAAGAAGGTACAAGTATTCATAAACAGTTGTCTACGCAAAATACTCAACATTTACTGGTCGGTTACTATCAGCAAGAGCGTTTTATAGGAGAGGACAAACCAGCTTCCAGCTGAAGAGGGAATTAGGAAAAGACGTTGGAAGTGGATAGAACATACATTAAGGAAATCACCAATGTGCATTACAAGGCAATCCCTAACTTGGAATCCGAAAGGGAAGCGGAAAAGAGGAAGGCCAAAGAACACATTACGCCGGGAAATAGAAGCAGATATGAAAAGGATGAATAGCAACTGGAAGGAACTCAAAAGGAAGGCTCAGGACAGAGTTGGATGGAGAATGTTGGTGAGCGGCCTATGCTCCTCGACGAGTGGTATCAGGCGTAAGTAAGTAAGTCTATGCCATACGCACCGGCGAAACAGCAGCCTCTTCAGCAGTAGGCATCAACAAACACAAGGGGAAAACAAAGATTCTCAAATACAACACCAAGAAGAACAACCCGATTGCACTTGATGGGGAAGTTCCTCGTAACTGGCAAGCACCATCGACAAACATGAAGGATTTGGTGCTGATATAAATTCAAGGATTGGTGAAGCAAGTGCAGCACTCCTACAATTAAAAACATTAAAAACTCAAAATAACAATAACAAACGAAACCTACGAAAAGAGGCAAAGCAATCAGTTTGCAGAACCTTGGAGCAACGCGCGCTACGAAGGGGACGTTACTTTTTGGCAGTGTCCTACAGTTTTCTTTTTCTAGGATTCTCACTGATCTGGATGGATTATCTTTTCTTGGAATTACAGAAGATAACTTAATTCTGTTCTGTTTACGTTTTAGCTGCAAATTTCATGCTATACGATAAGATCTTAATCTTAACTTATTGATGGTATATATGATCATATTCATACAGTAACTCATGATCAAATATTTGTATATTCATTTTGGCTATACGATATAACCTTCCTCTGTCATTCCTAAAACCGTATATAATCATATTCGGCAAGGAATATAATTTCATATTTGTATTTTATTCATCATAACGTTTTTGGATGCTACAACACACGTACATTATGTATTTACAGGATCTATTCGGATCTCTACCTATTATCTAGAAATATATATAATCGTGTATGACAAAGCACTGTAGTCACTATTCCATATACTTTCATTAAAATCGTATTTGGATATTATAACTCACTTAATTTCCGGAATCAAATGTCCAATTCGGTGGGTCTGTCATAGGTTTATTTATTTATATTTTTAAAACAGTATATTTTGTCATCACTAATATCTTCCTGCTATTCTCATCCATTGTTTTTCGACACTTTCACCGATCCTCACGATACATCCACCCTTGTGTTAAATATAGGTTTTGATTACTAGACTTCAGTCCTCGGAATTGATTTTTTTTCTTCCATCTCTATTTCCAAAATTTTGTTCAGTCCATCTACTATACGTCACTTTGTTATCATGCAACAAAAGAAAATAAAGGCCCCTGCTTGTAGGCGTCCGGCCAAACGTAGGAAAACTACACAATCTAAAATTGCTACTGACAGTTTCAACGAGACGAGCTACTCAATTCATTCGGAGGCAGACAGGCTTTTACCAGTTGTATCCATTCCAGACGTGTTGAAGACTCTGCTGGTAAACAATGATGATAATCACAACTGCAACCATGCGAATGATATAAAAAGACTACTAGTTGACATGAACATTCTCAATCCCCTCAAGTATCTCATCAACCCTAACCTCACAGACTCCAGATCAAATGAATGGCATAAATGATTTCCTGGATCGTGTTGTATCAGAGGTATTTGAAAGAATAAGGCGATCTAGCAATGCAATTGTGTTTAATATATCGGACTCATATGCCCTTAAAAATATCAAAACTAGTCTTCTTAGAGCCAGCAATATGACATATGTACCATGTATATGCACAAGATTAAAAAGAAGTCACCCTGATATGCACTCACTGATCTTGTTCAAATTCAACTCATCTGTAGACGCTAGTGAGTTTTTAAATTCCTCCAATTCATTGAAACAGAAACAGATTTTCAAAGATATTAAGATTCTACCAGACAGAACACCATGCCAGCGAAAAGCAGGCCGAGATAACTACAGACTACCAGCATCAAACTCCCAAGCGTATCAGAATCCTAAAGGTCATAAAATTAAGTCAGATTCTAAGAGGACATCTAACTTTACGAATATGCAACCACCGAAAAACTACCCTGAATCTCCTAGAGTTCAAAATCCGAAAGAAAGTAGTCCCAATGTAGGTGAGATCCATCCTTTTAAGAATGTTGACTTAGATTCAACCCTAAGTAGTTGTACTGATTACGAATGGGATAACACAGTCCAAATCGCTGTTAGTGAAACGACCAGTTACAGATAACGGGAAAACTGGTCATAACAATTATCTGACTGACCACACACTTAACGTCGATATATTCGAACCTTGTAAACCATCTCAAGCATGTTTAACAACACACGACCCTCCTCAAATTACGAAGGAGACAAAATCAACCACAAACCTTGGAAATAAGCGTCTACAACATGTTCCCCATATGTCAGGTATAATTAGTGATCTGAATTGTAAATGGCCACTTGGTCGCACACATAGACCTGCTAGTCTTCTTGGTCCGGCTCCCAATATGTATACTATTCCTTTACTAAATGTTAAATCCAATAACAATGAGACTTTTCTCGTACTTCCACAGGCTTTTTTGTCGACAACAGTAAAAATATTTCATATGATGACAAAGTTGTTGAATCTATTTCCGATCGCAACACAACTCTCACCTTAGCCAATCCTACGATTATTCATGAAAATACCAATTGTGATTTATACTCTAACCTGATTCACCTTGGTAATTCTCAATTTCTTATTCTTTCGTTCAATGCCCGCTCTCTGCCCAACAAAATTACTCACCTCAAAACCCTTTTATTCCTTGTAAATCCAACTATTGTACTTATTACGGAAAGATGGTGCAATTCATCTACATCCGATCACTCCCTGCATATAGATAACTATGTTTTCTTTAGAACGGATAGATGTTATGGATTAGGGGGCGGTACAATTATCTATATCCGTTCGGATATCCAGGCCTGCAAATTTGAGGATAAATCCCTTGATGCTATAGACGACTCCACCTGGGTTACTGTAAACTGTGGATCTCGAAATTATCTACTGGTGGGATGCATATACAGACCACCCCATGCAGACTCTAGGTTTGAAAGATTACTAACAAACATCTTTTTCATTGCTTCACACCAACCACATACTTTTAAAATCATCGGAGGTGATTTTAATCTGCCAAACATTACATGGGATTCGACTCCGGTACCAGGTCGACATGACAAGTTAGTTGAAACGCTAGAACTTTATGGATGGGTCCAACAGGTCCGACAACCGACTAGAAGGAATAATATACTTGATTTACTATTTACAATCAACTTAGATTCTATCTCAGTGCATATCAATCATGAGTTTTTTAAGAGTGATCACAGAGTAGTATTGTGTATCATTCATTCTTTCGACGCCATACAATTGAATTCTAAAGCTGCAATGATGCACAAGAGTAAACATTTTGATCAACAAACCTGGAAACGGACTGAAAGTCTTATTCGTTCTTTACCATGGGAAACTTATTTTACCACAAATAATATTGACGTTGCGATCTCTGATCTATACCACAACTTGATACACTGTCTCGACTGCACTGCGTCAATTATTAGCCATGTGGTTTATAACGCCAAAAGGGGCCAGAATAATTTTAAAACTTTTAAAAGAAAGCTGAGGAAATTAAAACGCCGCTACCACGAGCATAATGACTTGTATGCACTACGGAGTATACTTAAGTTAATTGACAGGAGTGCTCCATCTAAATGCAAGTATTTTATGAATATAGAAAATAAAGCCCTAGGTAATAAAAGCCCAGAATTATCAATACTTTTGCTTTTTAAATCGCGCGTAAAGTCAAATTCTCTTGGCGCAACCAAATTCTTCATAGTTAACGGAAGAAATGTTGATGACATCGGTATTATTTGCGAACAATTCAGTCAGCATTTCTCGCAGTGCTATAACACTAGAACTGAAAGCTGTATCAATACATTTCCAATGCTAACATGCAGACACCTGTCGAAAATTGATTTCGTACCATCCAACATCAAGCAGGCTATAACTGCCCTGAAAAAGTCCTATGACAGTGGACCTGACGGGATTCCTTCATCATTTGTGAAATATGGTAGTAGAGAATTCCCATTATTTTGTTTAAAGCTTTTCAACCTATCTATGGAATATGGGGCCTATCCATCTGTATGGAAAACATCTCTTATCACTCCCAGATTCAAAACCGGATCACGCAGTGATATTGTTAACTACAGACCAATTAATTTGACATCCGTGCTGTCAAGAACTATGGAAAAAATCATCCACAAACGGGTATTATCATTTTTGCTTTCGGCTAATCTGATTAGCCCATCCCAACACGGGTTTATGACCAAACGCTCATGCTTCACATCGCACCTGGGGTTTTTTGATCAAATTACCCAGAGAAGAGATGTTGGTCAGTCAGTGATAATTATGTACTTCAACTTTAGTAAGGCCTTCGACAGCGTCTCACACAAACTTCTTATAAAACTCTCTTCATATGGAATACAGAATCCCCTTTTATCTTGGCTCAAATCGTTTTTAGAAGAACGTAGCCAAATTGTCCGCTTTGGATCTTGCTACTCCAAACCTGTGAATGTAACCAGTGGGGTTATACAAGGAAGTGTAATTGGTCCATTACTATTTCTCCTTTTTATCAATGACGTTTGTTCCCTCTTTCAATATGGTAAACCTTTTCTTTTTGCCGATGATCTAAAAGTGGTTTATTCATTCTCATCTCCCACAAAAGAAAGCTATATTTCAACAGTAATCCAAGAAGAAATAAACAAGTTGTACGAATGGACTATTTCGTGGAATTTGCCACTTAATGTTAACAAAAGTGGATCTATTAACATTGGCAGTTGCCTTAACTTAAATCTGGCTATACACAAACATACACTGAAACCTCTCAACACTGTTCGTGACTTGGGTTTAAGATACAGCGACAGTTTGAACTTTTCGGAACACATTGCATCTCAAGTATCCAAAGCTAGGAAGCTCATCGGATTCATAATGATTAATTTCAATAATACCGAATCGAGATTATTATTATACAGAAAATGTATCTTACCAATTCTTGAATATGGTATTTTAGTTTACAGTAATTGCAGACATAATGACCTGATTAAAATTGAAGGTGTTCAAAGAAGGTTCACCAAAGCTGTTTTGGTGTATTCTGACAACAAAGACTATCACCCAAGATGTCAACAACTCAAAATAGAACCTCTCTGGATCAGGCGTATCAAATTAAACCTTATCTTTCTCTACCGACTTCTTAACGGTATTTCTTACTCTTCACTATCTACCCCTTCATACTCTATGATACCGTCCCACAATCTACGCAATAAGGAAAATATTCTAGTGATTCCAAAAACTCACACAAATTTACGCCAGAATTTTTTTCGTTATTCGCTACTCAACCATGTGGAATAGACTACCAGTGAGCCTCCGATGCAGCGTAACTACAACCCGGTTCCGAAGTCTTCTTGATGATTTTCTTTCCGAAAGTGGATTGTTTCACCTATTAAATATCAACGTGCTTAACAACGATTCATACAAAAAAGGTCCGTCATCTATCTAACTGGCTGAAAAGCAAAGTGAAACCTTTGAAACTTTTCATGCCTATTTTATTTCATTTATATTCATCTTAATATATGAAGTCTGCTTATGTTCGTATTTATAATCATTACTGCTAATAATGTCATTATAGGTCCCTCGACAATTTAGATATTCTTTCAATCTCCTATTGTCCTTCTAAACATATTTTTTCCTAAACATCCAAAGTCTACAATTAAAAACAAAAAACCCTATGTTACACTTTAACAAATAAAGTCTCAGATTTTTTCTAAATCTTCACAACATATATATAACATATAGAACTTTATATTTAATTATCCTTTGCAATTAATCGTGACTATCATAGCATCATTCTAAATTATTATTATTGCACTAATGTTTATACCAATACCCGGTTTCACTCTGTATACTGTTACATAAATCCACACGTATATATCCGAGTGCAGTAAAGGTTTATTATTGTTGTTACTATTGTCGTTATTATTATTATTATTTTTAAATTATTCGTTTATCTTAAAAGTCTATATCCATTACACTATTATGATCATGGTTGGACCCTTTCACTATGTGTTCATTTCTTTTCTCTCTCCTTTTTTTCCTTCTAAATAAATATTATTCTTAAGATTACGAAGTTTTGGATTAAGACAATAACTTGTGTTACGCTGAATTCAACTTATCAGACTCGTTTTATCTTCACTATGCATATACACCTCATACATACTGATCATCTTTTGCACTTAATTGAGACTTTCATAGCATCACCCAAAACTATGTCTGCACGAACAAACACTTATTCTAACGTGACATCTTACCGCAATAATAAGTTATTTACTTATTAATTTACTCTGTTTTATTTAATTTTTATTACTCGTTTTGCTATACATACACAGTTGTTTATTCTTGTTCTGAGTTGAGACATTTACGTATTCCGCGTCTCCTTTATTTCTATTTCCTTAGTTTCTTCCTTTCCTCCTTCAAAATCAATTAAAACTTTTTGCCAATTATGCAGAACCTGATTTATTATTACTATTCTATTATTAATATTTTATTTTCCCTTTCCTTCCTTTCCCAAACATGGCAGATGTAATGCTAACATTATTGAAAATTGTGTATTATTGCGTTTTTGAAGAAACCCGAAATGGTTTCTTCACAACACTTATGTACCCATAAGATGTTTGTGAATATTAATAACAATAATAATAATAATAACTTGATCTCCAAAATCCCTACCAAATCCTCTTTAATGCTGAAACACCTGTGTTAAGTATGTTTTACATTCTGTCCTTATTCACTTCTTTTCCACTCTTTCGCGTATTGTTTTATAGTACTTATTTTTTTATTCAGTAAAAAGTTGCACTACCAGCAATTTTTACGCTTATGTAATATTCTGAAATATTTACGTATATTTACAACATTTATTGCATTTATCGCTCTAATTACTTTAAGTCATTGCATCAATTGTCCACAATTTTGTGCATTTGTTCAACCTTTGCTTAAATGCATCGGTTTTTACACTACTGGATGTTGTAATTACTCCTTACGTTTTCGTTACAGGAAGCCCATTTTATTTCATACAAAAGACGCGTTAAACGCCTTAAACACCTCACAAGTTGAGGTTTGTGACTGATTTTTTTATATTATTCAATAAAAAACAGCTATTTTAGATAAATCTTTGTTTTATTAACTTCAATTCTGCATGTTTCTCAATTGAGTGATTTGAACGCTTCAATAGACCTAGCAACCTGAGTCAGCAACATTCAAGCTAACTATTAATTCAATTCAAAGTCTTCGGTTAACAACCCAAGTATTCGAACTTAGTTTGTAAAATCTCAAAACCTCTGCCACGTTGGTATTTCAGAATTATCGTCTAGTCTTAAATAAAACGATAGCACACATTACGAGGGAAAATCCCCAAAGGATGGACAAACTGTAACCTGGAAGATCTCACACATAGAATATGCTGATCACCTGTGCTTGATAACCACCCGTAGAGAAGAGGCTACGGGACCCTCATGCACATAACAAAGACGTCTAAAACCCAAAGGTATGGAAACATCCGCAGCGAAAACCAAACTTTTAATTTAAAAAATGCCAAACAACTATCCAAATGTCACCACAAAAAAGATCAGTTACAAGAACTCAACACTTTCAGCAATTCTGGTCCAACAGTCAACAACAACGGTAACCTAATGGTGCAGCAACAACCAACACTGCTAGATCTAACGTGGCTCTAACCAGAATTCGGTCAATACTAAGACGCACAACTGTTAAACGTAGCACTAAAATTAAATAAGTGGTCTTCTTGGAGATCCCTAACCTAATATATAGACTTGAGTCAATAGAGCCAAGAGGGAAGGACTGAAATTAGTCTTAAACAGCATATGATGTATGATACTTGGCATTTAAAATCGCCTTACACTAACCAAAGAACAACTACACACCCAAATCCTTCTTTCAATCATGACAGTAAAGGTGATAGGAAACAGGCTCAACGTGCGGTACATCGCATACGAAAGACTGATAACCTAATGGTGCTGCCCTTAAGCAGTCACACAAAAGACTCAATCGGTAATTGTAAACCACATACTAAAAACTGGTTAAGAAAACTCAACCTAGACATAGGAAAGTAGGAGGAACTGCAAACTAACTTGATATACAATGAAGCCAAAAGAAAAATCAGATCAACTGAAGAATACTGCTCAAGAGTGATAGAAGCGTTACAACTCATCTATAAGCCTATTAATGAAAACTGCAGCCGAAGATTAGCCACCATAATAGTAATGACTAGTTACTCTAGAAACGGTTGATAGTGAAATGCTTCAATCGCTACCCATCTGATCGACACAAAAATTCCTTTGTAGGGTTTCAACCAAACGTACAAAGCTGCTGGTTGGCTAAAGCGAAGTATTCAATCTTGCCACCCACAACACAAACAAATCAATTCCACCACACACTACAAACCATACAAGTAACAACCAACAAAAGACACAAAATCACATGACAGACAAAACAAACAATCAACGTCAGTGACTCCTTAAAATAGTCCGAAAAATATCCTACCAACACGCGAATATATGATTAATTACTACTATACGGTACACTGTTGATCAGCAATCACAAGACGGGAACTAAAGTAAAAAATTAAGGTCTGCCACGCAAAAAACTATTTAACAACGGCGTCTGTGTCATGCTTCTATGTATTTCACATCCCTAGAAGGCTCTACCTGCTTCACCTACTGTGGTTAATTCGAAGTAGTACTACAATAAATTACCAATAGACGTGTTACTGAAAATTTGCACTCTGTAGGTTTAACTGGATCGGTTGTTCAGATTCCGTTAACGATCATTACCAAGTAACTGGTTAAGTGACTAAATGTAACTATGGTACTAGTCAGTTATTAGTGGAAATGACTGCGGAATGACATTTAAAGTAATTACTCCATAGAACTAGAGTAACCCCTAATCCTTTCCTGCAATCTTGTCCGTGTCCTGTCCTAAGTAGATGTTTTTTCGATGTTATTTGTCACTAAAACGAATAAGTGATCTGTTAGGGCGAAGAGGATAAATCAGAAGCATGTACCCCAACCCCTATACATTGCATACGTTGCAAATTTAGAGATGCCAGGAAATTCAAATGGAATTTATTTTTAGACTTGGCACTTTTAGGATTTTTTTTAGTCAGATTCAAAGAGCGACATCCTTCTTGAATGCGGAATAGTAGAGGTGTTTGTTCCATATGAATCCTTAACCAGGGACTGAAAATATTTTAGAATAGTCTCGAATTCAGCCTGCTAAATATTGGCGAAAAAGACAGAGAGACGAGACATGTTTGTTTTTTGCAGAACCTCAAGTAGTAGGGATATCCGGAGAACCACATAATGTGATGGTCAGGTTTTTTTCAGTGGTCGAGAGTATGACACTAGTCTTCCAAAGAACTACGAGGTGGATGGAGCATCACTGCCCTTCCCCATTATCACTGCGCACCTAATGGTATTCAGGGAGACCAATTGGACAGTAGAGAAAACCATGATGGTTTATAATTCCTGGTTTGGTTGGGTGACAGCAATATCTCCAAACACTTAATTATACTTAAAACAATCAGTCCCTTTGATAAATTTCGATGATGTTATAAGAAGACGAAGATTATTAGAACTATGAGTTCTGATAATCTTCGTCTTCTTATTACATTATCGAAACTTAAATATACGCTTAGAAATCGGTTTTGAATACAATGAGATGATCAGCTCTATAGACTGCCTTGGGGAAGTCCGAGTAGCCAATAGGCACCGGATGGTCACGTCAAAGTGAGATGGTCTAGGTATTCCAGGCCATTAGCTGGCTTCCAATACGGGACCTATCAAGTACAAGGTAACAGATTTCTTGTCTATGGAACGCTCGAAGAGAGTAGCAAGAATCAATAAAAGTAAATATGGACATTGTTTCAAAGCTCTGTGTTGGATTTTGTCCATTCTTACAAGTTTATATGGGATTAAGTATCTCAAAATCTATTTGCGGCTACATTTGTTTTTCTATATCAGATATTAATCAAGAGGTTAGGAGCGCACTGTCTAACGCTATGGAGGTTGGTGAGATTGTGGAGGAGTTGCAAGTTTTCGGGCTTGTCGCTGATGATAGAGTCGTTCTTGAGAAATGTAAATTGCGTTTTAGAAATGATCGTTTGATCTAGTGAGTTTTTTGGGCGAAAGGTGGGGCTTAAATGCTAGTACTCTCGTGGAAAAATATGTTGCGTTTCAAAGGAATACCGATTTACCTGACCGTATTTCACAAAAAAATGTTGAACTTTTTGATAGAGAGGTAAATCTAACTTTAACATCTCGCACTACAGACGTCGGCTAAACTCGATACCTCTAAAAGTCGGACACCCAAATCACATGTTACAAAATCTGCAAAAAGCTTGTTGACAAAAAATATGTTGCAAGAGTTGTATGTTCATTTGTTTAATCCTCATTTTCTAGGATGGTTGCGGAAGCCTGTAGCGATCAAAGAGATCTGTTGAGTTCCTACGGTGTATCAAAGGAATTAATTCCTGTTTCAACAGCACGATTAATTCCATCAAACAAAGGTATTTATAAAGATTACGAAAATGTAGCCTTGTTTTACTCATAGAAAATGAACCTGAAATTGAGTCCCGTGAAACGCAGCTAATAGCGTCTTATCCTTCAGAAGTTGTTGCGTCGCTTATCTGTAATGGTATAACTGATTTCATTGACTGGACTCCAACTCTGCTGACTACCGGAACCCATGGAAACCGATACATGAACCAACACACCCTAGAAAATGCAGAGAGTAGGTTTGATTCATACAGTGGGGTTCTAATGTTATGCACATGTAATTTTATTTGTCATTACTAAGTCTTTTCGTGTCACCTGTTCAAGTTTAATGCATGACCATTTATTATTATTACTATTACTATTATTATTTTACTAACTTGATTCGACATTCCAGAAATGTAGATTAAGGATGCTGTTATTAAAATCACGAATATTTGGATTTAACTAACTACTTAATAAGTACATGTTTATGCATTTCTCTGAGCCATGCTTTCAGTTCATGATACAACTACTACCTAACCTCTCAGACCGTAGTTGGTAGACCTGTGGTTTAACGTGTAGTTTAGTAGTCCTGGGTATTTTTCACACGAATGTTTTCTGTATGCTCTTAATCACATTTCCCAGAATATCTGCTAATGCATATCACAGCAACTTCCTTAATTCGCTGACCATTTCTTATGCTATATCATCTAATAATAGTTTCCGACTGAATAACTTGAAGTTGAAGTGAACAGTGGTGGGTAACGAAAGCAAGAGAGATGAAAAAGGCAGCGGCAATAGGTAACAGCAGACAGCTATTCAGACTTGTTAAAGAAACCGGTATTAGGAACCCAAGTATCAGTGAAACTATCTCACATAAAGATGGGCATATCATTCATTCTCAATCCAGGAGATTGGTTCGATGGGCAGAACACTTTAGGGATCAGTTCAACTGGCCTTCAGCCACACTTCAGTTACCCACGATCCCTAGTCGTCCTGAATGGCAAATTGATGTAAATCCTCCAACTCTCTACGAGGTTGAAAAAGCTATAGGAAATCTGAAGCGAGGGAGAGCCGCAGGCCCTGACAGGTTTACTCCTGAGATTTTTAAGGATGGTGGTCCAGTACTAGCAGCGAGATTGACTGAGGTCTTAGGTAGAATCTGGGGACTGGACGTAATTCCATCTGACTGGTCACAATCACTGATTGTGCCAGTCTATAAGAAAGGACAAAAGTCCTCTTGTGACAATCACAGAGGGATCAGTTTGACTAATTTGGCCTCTAAAATATTAGCTTCAATAATACTTGGACGCCTAACCAAAGCTCGTGAAGAGCAGACTAGAGAATAAACCAGTCTGGTTTTCGACCTGGACGTGGTTGTATAGACCAGATATTCACACTACGTCAGGTCCTAGAACATAGACATAAATTCAGACGTCCCACAATCGTAGTATTTCTTGACGTTAAGGCGGCATTTGACTCCGTTGATCGTGAGGTTCTATGGCAGTGTTTGTCACTGAAAGGAGTACCAAAGAAGTACATTAACCTCATAAAGGCTCTCTACTCGAACACAACTGGTCGAGTTATAGCCTATGGCGAACTGTCATCAGAATTGGTTACCTCAAGTGGTGTTCGTCAGGGCTGTCCACTCTCCCCATTCTTGTTTAACTTTGTCATTGACATGATTTTAGGGATATCACTTTCATCATCTCAATCTCCTGGAGTTGAACTTTTACCGGGAGATTCACTTGTTGACTTAGAATACGCCGACGACATAGTTTTATTCGGTGAAGACGCTGACAAAATGCAGAGTAATCTGACCACTATAAGCAACAATGCAGGCATGTTCGGGATGCGATTCTCTCCCTCGAAGTGCAAAATGTTACTTCAGGATTGGGTTGCATCGACACCTGAACTAGTGATAGAGAGTGAAGTAGTTGAGCGTGTTGACTGTTTCACTTATCTTGGGAGTCTCATCAGCCCTTGTGGTCTGGTGTGTGACGAAATCTCAGCACGGATACAGAAGGCTCGTCTAGCTTTCGCCAACTTGCATCATTTATGGCGTAGGCGAGATATCCGTCTAGAAACAAAAGGACGAGTTTACTGTGCAGCAGTTCGTTTCGTCCTACTTTATGGCAGTGAAACATGGCCGATTAGAGTAGAGGATATTGGTGGGCTACTAGTGTTCGATCATAGGTGTCTTCGAAGCATTGCTCGTATATCCTGGGACCACCGGGTAAGTAATGCAGTTGTTAGGAAACGGGTACTAGGTAAGGATGGCAAATCGATTGATGAAGTAGTGAAACTTCATCAGTTGAGATGGCTGGGACACGTGTTACGTATGCCCAACCACCGACTGCCCCGACGTGCAATGCTTTATAGTGTAGGAGTAGGTTGGAAGAAAGCTAGGAGCGGCCAGACCAAAACGTGGCATAAATCCATGAAGTCGCTGACAAGTGGACTGAGCCATGTTGGTAGGTGTAGACTACCTGGTTGGGATTCGCGAGATGATAGCAATCGATGGTTAGAGACTTTGAATGACATGGCTCAAAATCGTTTGCAGTGGCGTAAGTGCATCCACTCCTTATGTTCTCCAAAATTCTAATCTTCTGAACTATTCATGTTCCTTTCTTTTTTTTGTCTTTCCAAATTTATTTCGCTGAATTATACTCCTTGAATAACATCTTCAAACCCTAATCTTTCCGATTACTGCTTATACTCTTACTACTTCTACCACTATGGGATTTGAATCGACAACTGAATCTCTGGGCTAATGTGGTATGGCAACTCGAACTGATGTACGTACGTACGAAGTTCTACGTTGTAACTGACTGACTGAGCAGTAGCCTCAGTAGCAGTAGGTCTCAACATACACAAAAGGAAAAGGAAGATTCTCCGATACAACACAGCATGTGTCAATCGAACCACACTTGACAGAAAAGCTTTGGAGGATGCAAAAACCTTTACATATCTGGGCAGCATCATTGATGAACACCGTGGATCTGATGCAGACTCGAAGGCGCGGATCGACAAAGCAAGAGCAGCATATCTACGATTGAAGAACATCTGGAACTCAAAGCAATTGTCAAACAACACCAAAGTCAGAATTTTCAATACAAATATCGAGACAGTTCTACAGTATGGGGCGGAAGCCTGGAGAACTACGAAAGCCATCATCCAGAAGATACAAGTGTTTATTAACAGTTGTCTATGCAAAGTACTTCGGATCCGTTGGCCAGACACTATCAGCAACAGCCTACTATGGAAGAGAACAAACCAGAATCCAGAGGAACGCGTCGAAAACTTCATTTATCTTGGAAGTTTGATCAGCCCTAATGGGTTGGTGTCTGACGAAATCTCTGCACGAATTCAATAAGAAGCTCGTTTGGCTTTTGCCAACTTACGTCACCTATGGTGAAGGCGACATATCCGTTTATCAACTAAGGGACGAGTATACTGCGCAGCAGTTCGCTCTATTCTACTTTACGGATGCGAAACGTGGCCATCAAGAGTAGAAGATACTCGTAAGTTACTAGTATTTGACCACAGATGTCTTAGAAATGTTGCTCGCATCTACTGGGATCACCAGGTAAGTAATGGTGAGATTAGATGCAAGGTATTAGGGAATGATGGTAAATCAGTTGATGAGGTTGTGAATCTTCATCGACTAAGATGATTGGGCTACGTGTTACGCATGCCCAACCACCGATTACCACGACATGCAATGCTGACTAGTATTGATGATGGTCGGAAGAGAGTTAGGGGCAGCCAAACCGAAACGTGGCATCAGAGCTTGAAGTCACTAACTTCTGGTGTGAGCCATGTTGGTAGATGCAGACTACTTGGTTGAGGTTCATGAGACTATCATAACCAATGGTTGGAGACTGTGGGTGACATGGCTCAGAATCGATCACAATGGCGTAGGTGTATACACTCTCTGTCTTCCCTTAAACCGTAAGATCAGAATTGCTTTACGCGTTTCTTTCTACCAACTAATTCTTTCTTCCTGTGTTATATCCTTATACACAATCTTATATATATTACTACCATTGAAGCAACTACTTCTATAAATTCCGTGTTCATCTTAATGTGCTAATGAGGAGTGGCAACTTGGACCGATGCATACGTGTGTCTGGTCCTACGTTGTAGCTGACTGTCTGACTGTGATGTCAGTGTAGCCACCATAGTTAGAATGTGACCTGAAATCGTAACCTTGTGTCACAATGTGGCGGTTTCAAAGTTTTTTGTTGTTTGTATCCATTTCGAAACCTTCTGTAACATTAACAGATATTTCTCTGATCACTTGTAAAATAATCTACTATGCTGCACATAAAACAATCATAATGTTGGTCAGTACTGTACCTTTTAAAGGATTGCTATCCACAAGGTTATTATGGTGACCAGAACTACTCTTGTGTTAATTATTTTTCAGATTGGCTACTTTTATTGTTTCCATGTATTAATATTTCGTGCGTTGTTTTTTCGTATGCAGTTATTGACAACTGGACATGGGAAACTATCAAACGTGTTTTGAGTAACATACCTGAAGGATCATTAGTTGAAAGCGATCAGAATATTCAACAATCTTCTCAACCTACAAATCGGCAAGTTTTCCATCTATTATAGTAATGTTTTTAAAAACATGGAACGAAATTTAATCCTTCATCTGTTTCTCCGTAAATATTGAACCGTTAGTCATACACACTTGATAGAGCAAATGAATTCTCTAAATGTTCTGATCGAAAGTTGTCTTGCCTAATCTGTGGTGCACTATCGGGGATCTATCTTCGAAAAGTGTGATCACTAACTACTAATAATTTCTGCCCACTGTTGTATGGGTTAAACTTGGTGAAAACCTTCAGCAAGACAAGTATTGCCCCAATAAGTTAGTGAATGTATTAATCACTATTTTTAGGTTTATTTCGGCATGTGTCCTTAAATGTGAAATATGTTGGCGAGTGTTTATATTTCATTGGAGTAAAAAAAGGACTTTATTATTTAACCAACTATCAATTAACTTGGAGACGAATTCCTATATGTGTTGACAAATCCAATGACACCTAAAAGAGGTTATGAACATAATCTAATGACGGTTCTTTCGAATGGACTTCGAGAGTGAAAATCGAGTGATCTTTTAATTGGTTAATTGTTAATAAAACCTCACAAAATATCGATGTTACAACAGTAACAGTAGTATTGGCAGCGTTGTGTCCGTAATTTCCTTCAGAGGAAATTCTTAGTTAACTGTTACTAAGACAAACCATCCTAGTTTTACTCCTAACACTTTGATATTTTAACGAACTTTACTGTCTAGTTTCAATTCCTAGTCCAACATATATGCTAAAATTTAAAAGATGTATCTTTTGATTTTGGTGAAAGCAAATGTACATAAAGGACATTATCTGAATTTTGCTAGTAGTAATTATGAACATATCTCCAAAATTATATTTCTTTATGCGAATGCTGATTTTGTACACCTTTTAATTGATACACTCTGTTACCAAGCAGTCGTAAATTAATATTTACTGAATAAAAATTCCTTGGCTCTATGCATACTTATGATGTTACAAAATCGCATCATTTTTTAAAATCCAACTATCAATCTAGCGACTCGTTATCGTCACTAATCAGTAAAAATGAATGCTCTCAACCAACAAGAACTGAAACTTCTACACTGGAACGTACAACGGTGTTGAGACCAGTTTTTTCGCGTGTCCTAGCTCCATCTCTTATTTCTGGAAGAGTTTCTGCAAAATTATCAGTACCTATAAAAGGATCTAGTGAATCTTCTCAAATCACTGAGAACAATAAACCTATAACTGAAACCAAAACTCGTCTGCACGCATCAAATGTTGCATTAGTTGGACTTCGCCGAGTCGAACGCTCAGGATCCGAAACTGATGCCGTACCTTTGGACTTGGGATTTTCGAAAGATCTATCTTGTTATTCTATCTATTCAGGTCAACCACTTTTGATTCGTGGTGTCAACCCTACCGGTCATTCGCTGGGTGCAATGGAAATTTTCCAGGTTTGTCTTAACACTTTACCATGGTTTGCTTCCTTCCTTTTTACCCTATCAAGTCAATAATAGGAGGTCTTGAGAAGTGTAGTCTATGCTTATTCGTCTAACTTAATAAAGTATTAGTTATACTGTGATTGATTTCGACCACTTATCGTTCAAGTTTATGAAAATTATGAAACCCTCTTGTATGATAACTTGAGAAAATTGTATACAATTTATAGCAAATCCTAAGCGAGAACTTGAGAAAAATTAGCTTATCTAAGATTTGAAGCATACTCGTTATAAGTGTTAGGAATACCATTCACAATTACATTATCTACTTTAAATGAAGCCTAGTTAAGAACTACAACTCAACTTTTAAAATCTTTGTGCTTAAGTCAATAAAAGATAAGGGTTTGTGAAAGAAGACTGGTTTGGGAGCATATCTGAGATTGTAAACCCATAATTACATCTTAATAACAAAACGACTACTGCTAGTTTATTGGGCTTGTTCAGAATAATAACAATCCCCTACATACACCTATCAAAAATTTTTATGATAAATTTTGTATAGCTACCATCATAAAAAATATATGAGGACAAATAGGTGTAAAATTACCAAATAAAATTACATTAATTAGAGGTAAATGAGAAATCAAGGGACTTGGTACAACATGCCATTAATTTTTTTCCGATGTGCTTCAAATCATCCCAGCAAATAAACTAAAGCGAATCTAATAAACGTAAGATCAGACACAAGTAGATTTACACTATATTTGCTGTTTAGAGAAATCTGAATGACAAGTCCATGATCCCATCTGTAAATAATTCCCAAGCCACGTAACCTAAGCTGTCCAGTCATCAATTTCAACTGTTTTATAAGCTCTATTCAGGAGATGTTTATTTATTCAAATTCATGTTTCATACATCAGGAGCACCCAATGATCTGTAGTTACTTCTTTCACTTTAACTGTGATAACTATATCTTAGTCCTTATCACTGAGACTTCTGCCATTATTACAGTCAGTGTTAGAACTGGCTTATGGTTTACAAGCGATGCTTCTCTTAATACAGGTTCACAATCTCATTACTTGACTTACCTGTCTAACCTGAACATTAATGATCTTTTGTTTTTACCACACATGTTCACTACTTTGAAAACATCTGTAATGTATTTGCAATCTCTCATGCTTTCGAACCGTATAATAGAATAGCATACCACTGTGCTATATGCAATTCGATTTTATATTGATAAATGTTTGGTAAGTTTTTGAATATTCATCATTACTATATATTTCTAAGTCTTTTGATGTCAAAGTTGTATTCACTAAATTTTTTAAAATCTTTCAGATACCTATTTCAAAACCCCCTTTTATCAATCCAGATAAATGCTGTAAGTTTATGTTTATAATCATAGAGTTTTCATGTATGGTACTTAACGTGTTAGGCGGTAGTTATCCCTGGACATCAGTATATATATATATATATATATATATATATATATATATATATATATATATGGTTATTGTCACTGACAAACCTCAGTCTTGTTGATACCACTGAAAACAGCTGTTTTTTTCCAGTATGAGAATTCTCAGCAGCTGTCACCACCTCCACTAGATAATCGTTTCGGCACACCATGAACAGATTGAGATTGGAAATTAATACCACTAGATTGACAACAAATGATCTAATAGTTAAAGTTACTACGAGGTCTAGAGCTCTTCGGCTCGATCTCTGGTGGGATCGTAGGTGCACACTACTTTAAAGTCATACAACAGGATAAATAGATGTCCAATTTTCAACAGCACCCCAAATAAGCTCAGTCCACTATTAGTGTCGCCTACAAATTAAACTGATCTCTACAAAAAGTTTAATCTAATCCAATATGATATATAGAGACAAAGTTGGTAACTATTTCGAGCTTCAAACATCCTACTACATGCTTTACGCTGTTGCACACTGTATAAATATAACTTTCAGGTTTTTCTGACTGCACCCATTCAAGTATTTGTGAGTGATCGTTATTGTTATTGGATATAATGTTATAACTACTAAAACCTTTGGTAATGTTAGTGTGTATTTTTTTTACTCTTCACCATGATAACACTAGGTAATGCAAGCTAACTTACCAAAAGATGAGTTGCAGAGTTTAGTTAATTTACAATGAAACTACTGGTGGTTGGAGTCCATTGAAATATAATATTAATCTGAATCTGGTCTTTTGTGGCCATTTAGTATTAATTAGTCTACTTCCGCGTCTTCATCAACGTGTGTAAGACAAAATTCTCCTAAATCGTTGGTGAAATTATGTCTAACTTCATATGTTTACCCATCTAGTTCAGATGCTGTTTCTTCTTTCGCGGTTTGAGCAACTAGAAATTCTCTATTCCACACATCAAAAGTACGGCTCAAAGTCGAGTACGAGATCTTTATTAAGTTATATTTACTTCTGTGTCCGATACTGAAAAGCCTAATCATCATTTGATGCATCGTACACCAAGGATAGTAAGCGAACAAATCTGTGTTGACTATAATGAGTCAACACACGACCTTGATAATTATGTCACACTTGTTTCGGTCATAATAACTGTAATCTAACTAACTATAACTTCACTTTATTGTACATTTCAACCTCATGATTTTCACATTCGATAAACTTACTTTTGTAGCGGGGAACCTGCATATTATGGTGGCCTGTGGTCCTTATACTCTTTCAAATTCACATGATCCTACAGGCCTTTTTAATTTATTGCGTTGCGTCAAACAATGTAAACCCCATGTTCTCATCCTGCTTGGACCGTTTGTTGATTCAGAACATCCTGGTATTCAGGTACATTATAAGTACTACTTTTGGAGATTTTTATATCGTTCTGTGAAAGTAACTAGGATACTATCATTATAATAACCTGAAATTAGTATATATTTAATTATATGGATCATAAGGCAGTGAATAAGAACTTCATAAGTATCGAACGAGTTTACTTTGTACTGTCAAGTCAGTCTATGATGATAGCTGTTTTAAATTATCGTACCATCAACATTTTAAATTCACGTCATCCTCTCCTAATTGTTTTTTATATCGGACTGATCAATTCATGAGAGATTCGTTCTGAATCCATATATATATATATATATATATATATATATATATATATATATATATATATATATATAGACTTCTTATTTATGAAAAGATTTTCAAGCCAATTTCATTTATCCTAATCTTTGTTATCAAGAATCGAATAGAAATATTTGACCATGTTTAGCTATACAAGCAAATTTGAGCGATCGATATGATTATCTTGAAAAAAGGGAATGTTTGAGCAGAATAGGCGTTTACCGCTGAACCGAAGTTTCTAGGCTTAATCCTCGATAGGGTTGTGGATACACCGCTGAGGATAGGACGAGACATCTGTCTAGTGCTTCCTGGTTTTCAATGGATGTATAACCTAGGTCGGTCCGTGATACCAATTTCTTTATTACACCATGTAATATAAGCCATATAAATAAACATTTTGATTGTTTCCAGTGTATAAAACTGGCTAATTTGAACAAAATATTTGTATTTATCCCTCATACTGATTATTAAAATATTTTTCTCATGCATATATCGCTGTAGATCATGAAAATGAGGTTAGTGCAAACCATTCACTCAAATATATATTCAAATATTAATTCAGAGGTGTATTATTCGTGTAAATCATAAATGACCAGTAAAATTATTCCTTTCCATTGTAGTTCTCTGGGCTAGTCAGTTGGCGGTTTTTTTTCCAGTTGCATTTATCTCCTCATTGTCGCCAAGTTTTTGAAACTAAGCTAAAGCACTTTAAATCATATGCAGTTTGTTAAAGCAATCTATTTTGTGCATTATGACTACACCTTCTTGCTTACCTGGTATATTTGTGGCTGAGCTGTTTCGTTTCTTAACTTCTGTAAAGCTGTATACTGTTTGGCTATCAAATCTTCTGCAGCGTACTCAAAAATAAATAAGATCCATTAAGTACCTCCGTCACGTATTGTTTTTAAGTCGTTTCAGGGATAATAGCCTAAACTTAAATTCTATTTATCGTTGCATATTTCATTGAACGTTTTCTGAACAACTGTAAATTCTAGTAGATATTTGATAAAACTAAACCTATTATTGTAAAGCGTACGCTTTGAAAACGGCTCATGTGATTGTTTAGGACATTATCATGATCGAATTATGCAAACTGTGTAAAATTCCTATCTCGATTGTCGTAAGAGTTTTCTCTATTAAAATTTTAATTTTTTTTTAAGTTGGAATAAATGATGCTTAGATATTCAGTGGAATATATTTTTCCTACTAATCGTTATATTTATATTCCAAACCACTATTAGTCTTATTCTGAAACTACTTACGAAGAATTATTCCAATCTAGAGTGAATAGTGTCAGTGAATGGTGCAGTCATTTATCTATAAGGTTGATAATTATTTCCTCCTGGAGGGAATTACATCATGATCCAGTGTATCCAACTCCACCTATCGACAAGTCGTGGATAGAAAAAACACCACATCTGGTCAGTACTGTAAATGTGTTTATTTTTATGATTTAGTATCTAACATTATTTGTTTTAATCTACTTGTTATTTAGGTATTTATGCTATAATGTGAACTTTATCGACTAATTTAACATAACGCTAGTTAAATTTTTTGACAGATGTGAAGTAGCCCCAAACTATTAAAAATTGGTCGCGATAAACTAGATAATTATTAAAATATGTGAAACCTACTGTTATAAAAGTAGGATACTTGTTATAACGCTAGGGTTTCTTGTTATAACAGTCCTTTCACTTTTTACACGTATGTGGGACGTTAATTTACCTTAGACGAGTATCTACACTAGATTTCCCATCCAGTGTCTATCCCACAGGATTTCAACACAACTCAGATCAAGAACACGAGATTAGCCTGACTAGAACGTCAATATATTTCCACACCAAAATCCGACACAATCCAACAACAAGGAACAGTCAATCAATAGTAATCAGGATAGGGAAATATATATAACACATATAACACCTGTCATCCTATTTAATGTCTGACTCAGCAAAACAACCAATGATTGTCATTCTTGCCCACACATCACCTACTAAATGATAAAGTTGTAGAACGGAAAAATAATAGTTTTAAACTCCCCCATTTAATTTTTAGTCCAAATTTTTACAGTTGTATTAATTTTGTCTAACTTCCTAATATGAATGGAAGAGTATATTTGAATGCTTTAATTTTTACATCAGTTAGCCATCTTTATCATCCTGTACATTGCCAGTTGAAACTGGATCTGTTTGGCTGTGGTCTATTTATTTCCATGTTCGTTGTTCTGTATTCTTGACAATACAGTCTATATTTTGCTTATTTCAAAAAAATATGATATTGTCTAATTTACTCTACGAAATAGCTGTTAGCTTAGAAATAATGATGTTATGTATTTCTATCATAAATTATAATTATTAAGGTAACTATTCTCATTAATGGGAATAATATTATAAGCATTCCATTAGTCTAAATAAATACTCCTTGATTATTTAGTATAGTTCTTTTTTCATATTCAATATAATTTATTGTTTCTAGTTATCATCATATGAAAAAGTTCATTTCGCTCCTGATCCATGTCTTTTCCAAATTGGGGAATATGTTTTCGGTTTAACTTCGGTTGATATACTTAAAGATCTTAGTTGTGAAGAAATCAGTGCTGGGTAACCCTTGTTTCTCGTATAAAGTTTTTTTCTTCGAATCATTTATACTGTATTTGTTACAGTGTGTCCATAACATTTAACCACCGTACAAATTATTGCTTAGTTTTTAGCTATTTTGTAATTGTACAAAGTTTCAATGTGAACGTTTTTTATAAAGCATAAATCCAAGAAAAGATAATCAGTTACAGTGTTTCACAGACGTACCAGGGCATTTTGGGGCACAGACTTAACCACTTTTGGCTTGATCTTATATAGTTATTATTTTTCATTTTATAGTGTGATGCAGTCTGGTTTGCTTGTATATAAGCTACGTATGTCTGAAATATACGATTCATACAGCGGAGGTTGGTTGTCGTGTTGTGAACTGAATGGCGTGGGTTAGGCGAGAAATTACTATACGGAGGACCATTAAGGACTCAGAGCTGACTCAAAGCTGGTCGTGCTGGTTAACACATCATTGGTTTAGCACAAAGATGAGGTCATATAATTTGGTGTTCTGATTGGCGGTTTTGTCACGTGATATTTGACATGCCACAGGACAATAGGTTTGAGTTCCATGTGCGGGACCGTGGGCGCGCACTGTTGAGGGGTCCCATACTAGAACGAAACGGCCATCCAGTGCTTCCAGGTTTTCAACGGTGGTCTAACATTGATTAAATAGTGATCTCAATATGTCAATTTTGTTGAATGGACCATAACCTCCAAGTCTGTGCTTTACTGTAGAGCTCGAACCAGCATTTGTGGTTATACCTACTAAAGGTTTACCAGTCTATGCCACTTGTTAAAAAAGTAGTCAGATAGTTTTGTTTGTTCTGTCTGTTTTAAAGCAACACAAATTTTTTGTAAGAGATTAGTAGTGTTTGGACTCAGTAGTAGTAGATTCATATTACGTAAATACCTTGACATTTTAAAGTATATTTACTATCCTTCATATAGACAAATACCGCATTATATAATTTTTATCATATCAATCTGTTGGCGCTGTTTGTTAGATGGTTCCTACCGAAATTTGTCATGAAAACCTTAGATTATTTATTTATTTATACTAATAAATGTTAGTTTTGTCTTCTAAGAGAAATTGCGTTTACATTTTTCTGATTCACATTTTCTCAATGACATTGGTCTTGTGTGATTGATTGTTTCGATTTAAGTTTTCTAATTCTGTCGTCACGTAAGTGCATTGTCGGTTGTTGTTTCACAGTTTTGACTTCGTTGACTATCAATCTATTTCCTAAACTCCTGACTTCCTGTGCTCCATCTCATTGGGGATAATCGTCGAGGCATTGTAGGTCTCTTGCTCAACTTATTGATGTCACATAGGATTACATTCGTACTAAAAGTCACCTCGACCGTTTATAATTAGAAATTACGGTAATCGCGATCGTTCACAAGAGCTTAATCAAATTCTATATTTGATTTTAGGTTCTTCATAATGAATGCAACTGAAAGCTGAGTATTATGTTATCTAATTATACAATGTTTCAGTCTGTCTGGTTGAAATTAGTCCTAATTAAGTTTGATGATGTACACTAACTAAACATTTTTATCAGGTAAAACATAACAAATTAGAGAAAATATTTTTAAAATTTTCATTCATTGGTGTCTATTCCAATATTGTTTACTATCCTGTTAGTGCTAAAATTACTTCGTCGTTCTAAGAAATGTATTGCAACTGATACACTAAATGAAATTTCTATTCATTTTTTTCTTGCAATTTCATAGTTGCTCAGGTAGTGATAGAATTACTCGTTTATGTCGGCATATTCTTGCCTCATCGTCGTTTTACCCTGTACATCCCCCTGATGATGGTTTACCACTTGATTACCCTCTATGGAGTCAGTATGCACAGTTTTCGGTCACGCCACACTGTTTGATTTTACCGTCTAAATTGCGTCAATTTGTAAAGGTACGATCGCAGTTTTTGTGTTTATTTTATCATCGCTATTTCTGGTAGTTTTCAAGTTTGGTGGTTAAGTTGTAAACAAAGTGGAAGTAAACATCAAATTATCTTTTGCCTAAAGTTTCCTTCAAGCATTAAAGCATTCAGCTACCAGTTCCTGTCACTTAAGTGATTTTGAAGCGGCTTCGAGATATTTGGCTGTAGGTACACTTCTCAACATAATCGTCCATGGACTGGTTAAATGATATTTTCGGAATCAAGGATCATTGGAATGATACCAAGTGTAGTGGAATTTTTAATAACTTGAAAATTAGTAATTTGTGGTAAAAACATTAGTTACTTGCCGTTTCGCAACATCTTATCTTAGATTCATACGAAATCTGACGGCAGTTACATAGAAAATGGTTAAAATAAAATCACACCAAAAGTATATATGAAATTCTGTATACTTTTATTTCATCTAACCGATGAGTCTTGTACATTGTAACAAACTAAGCTGTCGCTGAAGGCTTTTGATTTATTAATTTTAATAGCAAGGAAGTGAAGTCGGTTTCTTTCGGTATTCTCATAATATATAATCTTGGTGACTTATTCATTTAGGTTTGGTTTTTTCCATTCCCTACACCCTGTTGACACATTTTTTAAATTAATTTTTAGAATGTAGATGGCGTGTTGTGCATCAATCCTGGATATGTATCAAGAGGAGAGGCCTTCGGTAGCTATGCTGAAATTGTCGTCAATGGGAATGAATTTTCAAGTTTAAGTGAAAATAGCAATGACATTAACTCATATATACCGGACAACTTATCACCGGAACATTCTAGTTCCAGTATATGTGGTCGTACATCTGTTTTAATTAAACGCCTTTAGCTCAACTTAATTTTAGAGAACATATTTATTTTTAATGCAAACTTGGTATCTGTTTTGAGTTCGTATTTTTCTATATGCTCAGTGTAAGATGCTTTCCTTGATAGAATATATTTCAGTCAGTCGTTTTATATCATCATCTCAAATGATTAACTTATCTTTATCAACTCATTTGTCAAAAGTGTTCTGTCTTTTCCATGTGTTTAAGAGAACTACAGATAAATCAAGAGTCCTTTAGAGATTTCCAGTTGTTTGAATACCCTTAAAAACAGCTCTTCATTATTGAATATAATTCATTATGCTGACAATTTAACATCGAATATAGGGTGATTTATTGCAACTATATGGTCTGGTTTTTAGATTAACTATAAAATCTGACTTATTTCCCTCTAGTTTTGTTTGTATAATGAAGTTGCTAATAATCTCTCTAATATTGTTAACTATTGCGCTAACCCAAAGCACCAACAAACAAATTGTCCTTACTTGCCTTCACCAATGTGCTCATTACAGACAACAGCATATAGCTTTTCTAAATATTTGCTTCGTTCTTTCCTACTGAGTGTATTTTAGTAATATTTTATTCTTACTTTCAAAATTGTAAATACGTAATACAGTTTAATGAATATATACGTATTGTTGGAAAATATTTTTCAATTTCTAAAACAATTCAGCAATTAAGCACTATGTTTATCAATATACAAATATCATATATATAATATCGTACATTCGTTTGTCTTTTGTGTCCCAAATCTTTGTTGCACCCCACCGTTTTTTTTATTTCGTTCAGTATCTCATAAAGTCTTGATACTATGAAGTTGCATTAGTGTAAATGTCTCTAAATCTCTAAGATTCACTTATGAAGAATGATTATAAACTCTTCTCACTTTTAATGTCTTAAACATCCTTTATTTGTGATCAGTTAAACCCCAACTCCGTAAGTTAAGTCGAAGGAACCAGATGGTCGTCATTTATCATCAATCATCTGTTGTCCTGACAATGATTAATAATTTTTACTGGATTGCTACCTAATCTCTCCACTTTGTTTATCTATTTATGTGATCTCAGTACTTAAATTACGCTCGTTGTCACCCGTGGAGCAGCATAGGCCGCCCACAAGCATTCTCCATCCAACTCTGTCCTGGGCAATCCTTTTCATATCTGCTTCTATTTCCCGACGTAATGTTCTTTAATCTTCCTCTTTCCCGCTTCCCTTCAAGATTCCAAGTTAGGGCTTGTCACGTGGTGCAACTCTAGAAGAGCTACAGGTGTGGTTGGTTTCAGTACGATCACCATCATTATTACCGTTGTTGTAAACACTTGCTATTTCACTATCATAATCATCCTAGTTCTGCATGATGGTTTATTTCATTTGCGTGTCTCTGTGTATATAATGAGATTATTTTGTCATCTAGTTCCCACTTCCCCACAACTCGTAAATTTCGGTGTATTATTAGACGCTTAAGTGAAGTAGAAATTTCGTATATCACTAGTTGGGGAAGCTGCGAATTCTAAACTTCACCACCATTAGTTTATTTATCACTGCTAAGGTAACTAGAGTCATAAAAATCGAATCTAGTTATGTATCCTTATTATTACTAATTCACATTCTTTATATCATGATAATTCTGTTCTTTTCTTACAAATTCCATTGCATATACCTAATAAATTCAAATTAAAAACAATTAATAAGCCGGATGGTAAGGAGGTGTAGTTGAAAAAAACTGGTTAACATTTGAATTTTCATATTTAATATGATTATTTAAAATTACATACTTAAAAAAAAATAATTTATTCATAAAGCAGTTGTAAAGTGTATTAGCTAATTGTCTGGAATGGTACTTTTAGTACATGTTGTCTCATCTAGTTCCATCAAGCTTATCTCATTATCATATCTACAATTCTCAGTGGGTGTTATATATACTTCATTAAAACCATTTTTATCCTCTGGAATGCCATTTTTCGTTGTGTCATTAATTGTAACATTACCAATCATTGGATTATTCACTGATATGTCGGACCATACTTGTTCTGATGGTGGTGAAGACGATATCAAAACGCTGACAATTTTTACTTGTGATAATCTAGTTTCTGATTTTGGGTCTACATATCGGACATCCGACATAGGTCTTTGTTTTGTTGTTGTCGTCGTTGTAATCTTGTTTGCTGTTGATTGTACACTTTGTAATAATACATCATCATTATTACTGACGTCATCATAATCTGGAGCTGTATTTTGATCATTACGTAGTTTCATTTCAACAACTGTTCTATTTTTACTTGTATCAAGATTGTACACAGCTACTTCTGGACGTTGTACCGATGATGTAGTATTATGTGCTGCTTTACGAGAAGCTGTTGCGTGATATTTCTGCTGAATTTGATTACTTCGATCATTGTAATCTTGATTTCTGTTATATTCTTTATCAGAGTTTATTAACAATGAGGAATTGGAAAAACCACCAACATTCTTCTCATGAATGTCCAACTTTTTCTTTTTCCTTCCATTATTTTTATCTTCAAGAATTCTTTTTACTAATTTACTATCACTGTTACTCTTAAAAGTTAATTGGTTATCATTGGTATTATCACTATCTAAAAACCATTCATATGGTAATAAATTTGATCGCTTTTTATTGGATAAACGTTCATTTGTTATTTTACGCCATATAGACGTTGACAATGGTGTAGACTGTTGATATTCATGTTTACCTTGGGCACTTTTACGATCTCTCATTGTACATGTAATAAATGGAATTATAACAATAGCGAAACCAGTTGTAAATGCTACCAGTGTAACAATTATTGCATGTAACATATCGTATTGTTCCGTTGAATCCTCATTTAAGATTGTTTCCTTATAAGACTGATATTTATCTCCCAATACTAGTTAAATAATTAGAAAAAACAACGTTTAAACTGGGAAACATCAATTATCTTTATAGATGTTTTTTGTTTCTCGCAATTTTGTATTTCAATTAATCATTCTGATCAAAGCCTAACGATTGGATAGCCATATTCCACCTAGTCATTCTAACATAGTTGAGTGTGATTTCTTGGAAGAATCCTAAACAATAACCATAAAGATTCTTAATTTAGATTCAGATAGCACATTTTATGTAGAAGCCTACGAAATGTTGATGTGTTTACGTCCACGGATGATTATGTAGAGAACTAATGACTGTTTGTACAGTATTTATATCAAGAGTGTTGTATACAGTATGATATAGAAATCTAATCCCTTGTGAAATTGATCAGTTGTCGATACTGAGATCTGGGGATTTATTTGATTTTGCTCTTCACACTTTTAGTCTTACGGGCATAAATTATACATTCAGGCTGATATAATGTGTAAGCGTTTTAAAGCCAACTGGATCAACATTAGTTAATACCTTGTCAAACATCGATACAAATGAAATATCTACATTTTATAACTTCTAGGTCAAACGAATGTATCTTATTCTCTTAATATAAATGTTTCGACTACGACGGACAACATGAATTCACTGTCGTTTAAACACTAATTTAGAAATATTGACATCTAAAAGTACAGCACAGTGATAACAAGGGAAGTTTGGTAAAAAAAAAAGGAAGGGTAAAGTTATGTGTCTAATCGCTTTTAATAAGTTTCTCATTAAATTCATTTAATTAACTCCTCATAGTTGAAATTATGAGTAAATGAAACTATCTACTTAGTTGATTAACAAACAGCACAATTACCAAAAACAATACTAGTTAAAATGCACTGACAGCAATAACATTTTGCTTAAATTTACCTTCTTGAGGTGCAACAAGCTTCTTAGTATCACATCGTTCAAACTGAATCCACTCACAGTTTTCACAGCTTTTTCTTGTTCTCATTCGTATAGGATACGACACATGCTCTACAGTTATACATTCTGACCAAATAGCCCATTCCAGAGAATCCACTAAAATTAGAGAGAAATAGTACGAGTGGTAAGATAATACATGTTATTTCAATGTGGTTTTCGTCACCTCAAATATTGGTTGTTCAATAACTGAATATTGATCAGAGGACTCAGTTGTTTGATTTTATTTTCAATCTGGCAATAAATATGTCAAATCTAACAAATGGCCTTCAGACTCGATCGTAAGCAATGTGTTGAAATTCAATGATAGACATCATAATTTTGTCAAAATCTTTTGATCATGGAGTGACGTTAGCTAGACTATCAAAGAAACTAGATGATATTAGACCTTAAGATGCTAACTGGTTCTAAAGAAAATAGTTACTGGTGAAATGCATATATATCGAAAAAAAGTTTTTTGCTTACAAGGTTTTCCTGTATCAAGTTGTCCAACTTCGACTGATCTCTTCCGATATCTGACTTTATTTAGCCGTTGTTGTAAGCAATTTATTTCACTGATTTCCAGTTCACATGGAACTGTTTGTACACTGTTTTCAAACCCACCATAACACAAGCTTGTATTATGTATCTGTGTCATTTCGCTGACAGCTGAATTAAATTCATTAATGCATGTTCTAAATCGACGTTGTATTCCTCTTGGTCGAGCACAAGGTTCAGTTTTTGAACATTTACTCCATTCTGACCAACAACTCCAATAACCTGTTTAAAAATATATCCACAGTTATATTGATAATCAAAATTCTGAATTTCGTACAAGATTATCCACCACATAATTAGTTACTATATTTTATGTTACTGGTAAACACGAGTTAAAATACATATAAATCCAGTCTCTGAACTATGAAGCTAGAACTTCATTATGAGCAATTAACAAATAGTGAACAAAAGCTAGATAAATATATTCAGTTAGTAGTTATTAGATATATAATTTTAGTTGCACCCTTAATATATATTTAAATGTCATAGTTGATCGAATAGGTAACGGGAACATTCCAACCAGTCGTCAAGTGAATGGTACAGAAATAGTATTTTGTCTTATTTTCGATGTTTACAAGTCTTTTTTGTAAACGGAAATGACTAACTCACTAGTAAATTGTGGGAAACGACTTATAAATGTGATTTTTCATAATAATGAGTCGCTTTGCATTAATTAGAAAGACGGCATACGAAACTTGCTAATGTATCGATAGTGTAAATGTCTAACTTTAATTGATGCATTATTTTGAACAACCATATCTCATTGTCTTGGATGTGTGCCTTCCTTACACTTAAGACGGTTGAACTCCACTGATCACTGCTTTAAGTTGAATCCCAGTTCAGTGGTTAAGAGGTTAAGTGTTCATGCGCAAGACTGAAGGTCCTGGGTTCGATTCCTGCATTCAGGGTCATAGATGGGTACCGCTGTTGAGTTGCGTAGGGTGAAATGGCTGTCTATTACTTTCAGATTTCCGACTGTTGCCCAAACTTGATCCGTTCGTGATTTTAATCAACTAAATAACCGAACACTATAAACTTGGGTTTTTCGACCAGAAAAGACTCGTCATTCCATGTCGTCTACAAAGTGAACAAAAATCTACCGCGTACAGTACACTTTTGTGGTTTTTGCACTGCTGAAACTTCTATTGAACATTCTGCAAAGCCAAAATTATGTATACAATAGAAGTTCATTCAAATTTCCATTGCCATTACCTCTAAGTTTCAAAGATCGTCACTAATCCTCTCTTAATCCACTGACTTCTTATAACTAATTGACTTACGTCTGTTTCCACTTTCTTTTTGATTACATTTCAACTTCAAAAGTTGTCATAGCTTAAAACTCATTTATGTGATAAGTGATTTTTATCTAAATTCTCAGATATTTTATATTCATAATCAAAATCTTCTTAACTACATATTCAACTTCTAAATACGAATAACATCCTTATCATTCCATCTATTTTTCCTCTGTTTCTATATCTGATAAATTATTGTTATCATCAACCCTGGATATTACTGATTATCATTGGAGAAGAATGTTTATTCTTACGATTGTACAGCTGTGAGAATGACTTCATCAAGAGAACTTTTCGCTAAATCCCTCTGTTTTTATTTAATTTCTCAATGAGTTTTATAACCATTCAGTTTCTAAACAAATTCTCTCTATAAATGAAAAATAGCAAGCTGAATATTTTCCCCTAAAAATTTACCTGTGCATGATTGCAGGTTACATAGTTCATGTTCTATCTCGTAATCATTTTTAGTAAGTTCATCCTTTGTGTTACGTAATAAAAACGGTTTAATTCTTTTACGATATCTCCTACCGCCGCCACATGGTTGTGAGCATTCAGTCCATGATGACCAATCATTGCTTATACTTTCTGACAAAACTGGTAGGAATTTTTCAAAATTTTCAAATGATTTATCTGTTGAGTGATACACAATAATATAAATATACCAAAGTTGTCAATTTTAATAGGTAATAAAATTTAACGGCCAAATGGTTAAATATAAATGCTCACACACTACTTACTATTAATTGATCACTGAGTAGTGACAAGTGTCATGTATATCAAGTCCTTCTTAGTGCTGACCAAATTCCATTGATCAGGTTTCAGTGTGGCCACTAGTCTAAATAACTTGACATTGCGTACAGTATGCTGAGATATAAGGTGGTGGTTGGTGGTAAATGACAGGACCTAGGTTTCGTGAAGTTGAACACTCGTCAGCAAGGTTTACCTGTATTCATGGGGGACTAATCAATTTACAGACAGATAAAGTTGCATAGGGTAGTCTCGTTATTCAGTCTAAGGATCTAGTATGCTTACTTATGTTAGAAAAATTTTAAATCTTGATATCGTTAATACATGAACTATTATGGCATCTTCCAGCCAAAATAGATCTCTTCACTAAATCATTTTATTTTCTTCTCAATTAGTGTTGTTGTTGTTGCATATACTGATTAAATGATTATCTTTCAATATATTACGAAATTGACCAAATAACCTACAACTTATGGCTAACATCCAATCATTCTAGAAATCTTGCCATGATATTGATGAAAGTTTTTTTTGTATCTATTACACCAAAATAGAAAAATATCATTCTTGCATGATTCTAAATCATTAGTTTGTAATATCACAAAACGTTCCGTCGTGCACATTATGTTTTTATTCCTACTAAGTGTTTTAAAATACGTATACACACCGATATTTATCTTAAAGTAAGTTGACGTGTCAAATTCCTGTTTCTCTGGTTCAATTTTAATATTTCAACGTATGTTAATACAAGTGTCTCTCAATTAAATGGCTTCAATGATCTAGGTACGTGTAACTGAACTAGATGAGGTGGTACGTATAAACATGCAGCATTACAATATATATTACATCTAATTGAATTATTGTTCGTTTACCATACTCCATCCTAACATAAAAAGCGACTTATATGAGAGATTCTAGTTTTAGTTCTTTGATTTTATACCGAAATGTCTTCCTCTGTTTTTTATCTATTATAATACAACTGAACAATGTTGAAAATCCTCACTGATCACTGTTAGTCACTGACATTACCACTAAAACTGTACTGGTAATATCGTTTAGCCTTGACGGAATTGATATTACTGTTTGCTATTCTGTTTAATCTTATGACAATATCTCTGAAATAATCGAGTCAAATATACTTTTCCAGTTTAGGGGAATGACTGACGTGGATTACCTTCTTACAAGAAAATCTAGGTGAAAACAAAGTTCGTGGTAAGAGACTTCACTAGATTTCTACATTTATCCTCTTTATTAGTCTGAATATCAAGCGTCAATTGATCAACTGGTTGGGTTATTAGAAACTTCATTACTTAATTGAATTACGCTGGTGTCATTATTTGAGGTTTACATACTCTTTTGAAACCAGAATAGTCATATTTCAAGTTCAGTAGAATGATATCGTTTTGGAATGGTGAGTAGTTGTAGAATAGCTGAAGGGCAACTAAACTGTTCTCCAAAGTGTTCCACCCATCTTTCTAAACGTCTAGGCTGAGTGCAGATACGAGTGTCGAGATCGTCTCACTTACATTTCACCTCGTAATTCCAGCTTCTTTTATTAATCTGAGGAGTTGCCTAGTGTTGCCGACAACCACTGCTTTTTCCATCTCTTTTGCTTTCGTTGCCCACCACTACTCACGGTCGTTCCTTCGATTCGTGGTTAACCTAGATCTGATTTGTTTTCGCTCTTCATCATGTTCGGAGCCTGATGGGATGACTTGACGAGTATCCATCAGTGCAATAGACTTAGCAGAAATCCACTGCTTTTTCGTAACCCTTTAGTTCAAATCACTAATAGATGTCGTTGCTGTTTCCACAGCTGTTTGTATATCTTTCCAAGTAGCATCTGGGTCAGCCTCGTTTACAGAACTGCCGAAATGTGAACTCATTTGTTCCTGCAACTTACTTTTGGCTTTCTCGTCACTCAGTTTAATTCTAATGAGTCTTCTTAGTGTAGTTTTTCTGCGTCCACTGAGGCGCAAACAAATGCGTGATCGGATTAAAGCATGACCGGAGTCCAAACAGGAATTCCAGAACGAGCGACAGTCTTCTGTCGAGCCTTTCTAATGACGATTGATGGCAATATAGTCTAGTTGAGTACATTATCGGTTTGGTGCATGTGATTGCCATGTCAGACGATGTCTCTCCTTATGCTTAAAACTTGTGCTTTCTAAAAATAAACGATTGTCTGAGTACAGTTGCAACAGACGATCACCATTATCTGTTCGCTGAGCCGAGATGCTAAAATACCCATCTAAATGTCTTTCTGTTTGGTTTAAGCTACCTACTTTGGCATTAAAGTCACCTGATATGAGTACTATATCTAAGTGTTTAGCTTAATGGAGAAGTTCATAGAGCTTTCTGTAAAAGTCATCTTTCACCTCATCATGGCTGCAGTCAGTGAGAGCGTAGGCAGAAACGACGAAAAGGCAACGACGTGTGTCCCTGTCCTTCTGAGTTCATACGGAGCCATTTGGCCAAACAGCAGATAGGAGACTGTTAACGGGGATCCATTCTAATAATGCTTGTTCTGCCCTCGTACTAAGTGCTATGCCTACACTTGCAAGTTCACGAGAACTAGTGATAGGGTCGCCAGATACACGGAGGGTGTATTTCGTTGGCTGTCCATTTTGGAGAGGTGAGGTCAAGTGAATGACCACACTAGGATCCTGTATGCGTGTTTCTAAAACACAGCATATATCAATGGTACGAGATTCTAGGGTCTTAGCTAAGGAGGCCTGTTGACGGATTTGACATGATGTGCGTAGGTTGAAGGTTCAATTGTGTAGTTTGGAACAAGGTTTCAGTAGACCTGGGACAGTGTTTCGCGCACTAGAATCGTAGGCTATGGTGATATTTGAGGAGGAACTCGAGAGAGGAAGTTTAGTGTTGAAAGTCGAGGTGTGAGGAACAATAGGTATTGAAGAGGGAGATTGATTATGAATACAGTGATCTTGACTACTGTCAGAAGTGTGAGGATGGTTATCACTTCCCGGTTGCCCACACCGTGAAAGGTTTCTTCCAGAGGTACCTGAAAAGAAAATTTGATTAGAAGTGGTCTTAATGACCTGAGAGCGTGACCGCAGTGCTCAATGGACAACTGCTTGAGGTCGGTCACACACCACCTTTTTGTGGGTAATTTTTGTGTCAGGGCGTACTTGTTGGAACCTTATCGCCGGAGACAGATAACCGTGGGATAAGGCGAGGTGTGCATTTTTAGGGTCGACCTTTTCTAACCCCACCCCTCCTTGTGGGAAGGCAGCATCTCTGTTATGCTGGTTGTCTGAAGAAAACACCTTACTGCTGTTACGCCTCTGTACAGTCAACAGCACGACTTCACCTTCGGACCTTGGGTTTGCTGCTTTTAATCTTACCGCTCTTCAACCGACCTGCCTGGCATGGTAGGACCTTGAGGAACGATTGTTCCAGCCAGTATAGCTCGATTGGTTCATCACGATAGGCAAACCCGACCACCATGTCAAGGTAGCAGCAACAGTCGGAAAAAAGACATATATTATCAGACTGATTTCAGTTGGAATCCACTCACTATAATTTCACATATGAACCTATGAAGACTGCCTGAGAGATAAGTAGATAAACTCACGTTAAATCAAATTGAATCAGTGGGCATCGTTGGTACCCACACTCGTATTTTAGAGACTAAGCAATGATTTACACTGTGTGATTTTGCTACTAAGTCCTGTGTTTTGATTAGATCTGTGATAAAATGTAATTTTAAGTGATCGCATAGAGAACGTATTTGAGGTATCAATGTTTCTACCCCTCAGTAGTACATTATAAGCATTATTTGCAAAAAAATTAGTGAGATCTCTTTTTGGAAGTACAACATTACCAATGATAAAAGAAAGTTATTAGAAGGTTAGTAATAAAACTAATTTATTCCGAAAATATGACTTCTTGTCATTGCAATGATGAACAACTATCGAGATGATCACACTAAAACTGCCAGACAAATACAAATTCGCTGTGCATAAAATTGTCAGAAAATAACTTTCTACAAATAATGTGTATTATTTAGAAAGGTTAAACCGAACATTTAGAGTTTATATTCAGTTAAAGTATTTGCTCGAATGTCAGAAAAGTACAAAAATGCAGTTGCGATATTTTGCTTCAAACAATCACACTACTTACCAAGATCTTCACAATTAATTTCATGACTATCTTTGTCGATCTTGCAAATACGAGTCTGAGTATCGATTTGAGCTTGAAAATTATCGGATTCTGGTAATTTAGCTGAACACTCCACACGATATCTCCTTTGCACGTTTTCTTTCCCATTACTCTCATCTGTTATATACCACTCACTCCAAGTAGACAGAACTTTTTTCGCTAAATAAATAAGTAAAATTCGCAACCAAATTAGATCATTTGATTATTCCGTCTTACAATTGTTATAAACGTAGGATACTAGTTATAACGCTAGGGTTTCTTGTTCTAACAGTCCTTTTACTTTTTACACGTATGTGGGACATTAATTTACCTTAGATGAATATCTACACTAGATTCCCACCCAGTGTCTATTCTACAGGACTTCAACACAACTCAGATCAAAAACACGAGATTAGACTGACTAGAACGTCAATACATTTCCACACCAAAATCCGACACAATCCAACAACAAGGAACAGTCAATCAATAATAATCAGGATAGGGGAATATATATAACACCTGTCACACTATCTACATGTCTGACTCAGCAAAACAACCAATCATTATCTTTCTCTCCACACATCGACAAATATACATTTTGCATAATATATCTTTCATAAGAAAATCATCATACTTCACCACGATTTTATACCAACTGACCAAATAGATTGGGATAGTTAAATTAGAGTAAGTTTTATAACTGACTGTTACCAACTTAAGAATTATTGAAAACCATAGAAAAAGTTTTACAAATTTTCAGTCAATATGAAGCATGTACTCGCTAGTGACTAAGTTAGAAACGTTTTTCATACCTCATGGAAAGTTATAATTGGTAGAGTTCAATCAAATAAGAAGATACATAATATATTACCAAATTTCTAGAAGTAAATGTAATAAAGCTCACTTGAACATGGATTAGTATTACATTGTCTGTCTTCGAAAGCTTTACCAATGCACATTAATTGGTTTGTATTCACTGACTGATCTTTAAGTAATGTTTTCACTTCATCTAAAGTGAATTTTTCTGCATAATCAGTCCTTAAACCATTTTTATCTTTACAAAGACGTCTACGAAATTGTTTACCACCATTACACGATGATGTGCATGAAGTCCATTGCGACCAAGATGTCCATTCGAATATTGGTAACGTTTCACCTGACCAATTATTTTGAAAAAGATATTAAATAAAATCTAATAATAAATCGAATTTTCTTATCAAAATCATAACTAAGAAGTGTGTGCGACAAATTTAAATAGTGTATACAATACTCTGATGTACATTAAACGAGATTCTTTACACTTACACGCATGTGCTTCATAGTATCATTCTGAATAGATAAAGGATCATTAACACAAGCATTTAATAAAGTATAATTACGATAATAAATTCATCAAAACATATTTGTCTTCATCGAATTTCGAACTTGTAAAATTCCCTCACATAGTAAACAAGTTTGAGTAGAATAAATAAATAATATATTTGTAATATCACGAGGAGTAGAAAAATTAGGTTTTCTGACGTTTCGTGACTCAGTGTAAGCCACTTCTTCAGGGATTA